>NW_001820807.1:81004-118740 GCF_000146945.2 Sclerotinia sclerotiorum 1980 UF-70 | reverse complement strand
TCGATATAACCATCCATCATCCAAACTCCAACCCCAACCCCAACCACCAACCTAACCTAACCCGTCGAACTCGGCCCCACAACAACCGTACTAGTCACCGACCCCAACAACGTAACCACCACCGTACTAGTCGGCGGCGTCAAAGTCAACAACTCCACACTCGAACCCGGCAACGACGAAGAACCCGAACTAGGCGTCGAAACCACAGCAGCAGCCGTAGTAACCGACGAATTTCTACCTCCAGCTGCAGAGGAATCAGTAGTACAAGCCCCTTCGGGACAATATCCATGATTACATGTAAAACTGCATAAACCGGTATAATCTGCATTTTCGCCCGGTAGGGGAAATCCCGGGGTGTTGGTGATAGGAGGAGCGGGGATAGCGGTGGTAGAGAATTGGAGACAGGTGCAGGGAGAGGGACAATAGCCGAAGTTGCAGGAGAAGTTGCAGAGGCCGAGGTAGTTTCCTGGTCCGGTGCCGTTGACGCAGGTTTGTCCGACGGGGGAAGTGGTTGAGGGGGCCGCGGATGAGATTGTTGTTCCTGTTGATGAGGAGGTCGAGGAACTAGGAGTTGGGGAACTTGAAGATGCTGAGTTGGAGTTGCTAAGTCCGACTCCTAGTCCTATTGCTAATCCGATGATGGCGAGAAATAATAGTAGTATCAAGAACCAAAAAAACCATTTCCTCATTCCACATATACGTTTCTGTTTGAGGCTTTCGGGAGGTGGTGAATCTTCGATAGGTAAGGGTATTATTATTACTGATTTTATATTCATTTATGAGGTGGAAAGCCGGAGGAGGTGATTCCAGCCCTAGAGGGACATTATAACCGGGTTCACTGACGTTCAAGGTGCCACCGTATGCAGCTCCCGCGGAATACGGTTGGAATTTTATATCTTTGTCCATGGGTGATTCTTCGGATCGGGCGTTGCAGTCATCGTCTGGTACGACTTGGAGACCTTCGTGGTCTTCTTGTAGACGCACGGTGGGACTGTTGGGGCTATTTGACATTTTTGTGGTTGAGATGATGATAGGGATGTCTTGGATTTGTGTCGGTGAGTGTGAGGACTATCTGGACAGTTTGTGAATGTGAGGAAATGATCATACTGTTGAAAGAAGTGGTAGTGTTCCGCAAAGGGGGTAGTTTTTCGCTATAGATATATCTTTGTTCTTTCTTGGATAATATTTTATTTTGATATCTTTGCACTCCAGAGCACTACCAATAGAAAAGTTGTAGTCTAGTAGAAATAATTCCCATAACCAATAACTAGCAATGTACTGAGATTTCTTCTCGGAAAAACTTTGTTCTCACCACGTGGGACACTCCGAACAGATTTTGCTTTGTCTTTACTAAGAACAAAGACTTATTGTTATATACACATGGCACGAAGGTATAGCGGAGAAATTCCTGTGGCATGAACAAAGACGTTGAGATTAGAAGTGGTGAAAATCGGAGTAATCGAACAATGAAAGAACTTGTGCCTTGCTTCTAGAAAGTTTCTAAAAAAGAACTTTTGGTTGGTAATAATTTCCCATTTACAATTGTCAATTTTCGATTGGCTCACTAAAGCCATAAATGGTAGAAAGAAAGATCACAAAAAGTAGTGCAGCAGATTCAAATCAATAATTGCGAAGATTGCCACCGGATCGCAATGGCGCATATCGTATGCGACCAATTCCCAATTATATTCAAGCAAGACAAACTCCTATTGAATTTTCTCAAACACTTCGTATCATGACCGACCCTTTTGATTCGCCCTAAACTAGATCGCACATATTTTCCCAAGCTAGATCGCACATATCATCCATCCTACGCTGCAGCAGAAGCATTATCTCTAATCCTTCTATCCTTCTCAATAAGTGCTATCGCACCCAAAACAACCGTAACCTCCCATCTCTCACCCCATCCATGCGGTCTTCCACTATCTAACAAACCAATTTTCGCCACCATATCCATATTCGTAGTAGCTGGCTGTGACCAAGCAGCCAAAACCTCCCCAGTAGAAATCCTCACGAGTTTAGACCCCCTACTCCTGCCCCCTAAGCCTGCGACTGCTTCTCCGGAGCTTCGCTTCCATTGAAATTCTTCTTGACTTTCATTATCAAATGTGTACGTAAAGTCCCAGACTGGTGAGAGAAGACCTGATGATTGTAGTGTTGATGAAGTATTGCCTACCACGATATCGGTTTTGGAAGAAGAGTCATGGAACTTGACGGTTCCCATTACAGCGGTGGGGGAGGAGACAGTAATTGAAGGTTTGTCGGAGAGATTCGATGTAGTGATTATCATGAAGGGTGTAGTTATGTGGTGCTCTGAGAGAACCAATTTTGTCGAGCCATCTCTGTAGACGCCGAATACTGCGGGAAAGAGGTAGGATTTTCCACCAACGAGGAAAGATAATTGCTGCTGTGTATGGAATCTTTGTGCAGAATATGATCCTGAGGTTGAGGGGGTTTGAATTTCAGCATATGAACTGCTGAATGATTGGCTTTGACTCTTTGTCTTCGATGAACTCGAAGTATTGTATGGAGAGGTGCTCATGGTGGCGTAGGTGCGATGCCAAAAATAGTAAAGGATGTCAAAGTCTATTTGATTTGTGTTGTAAGACTTACTCTGCAAGAAAAATTCATAGTAGAAAATGGGAATAAAGGTGTGATTGATCCATCCGATTAATCAATTTGGATGAGATCAAAAACCAGATAATCTTGATTCACTGGGAATCTTCAAAGATATGTACTATTGTCAAAATGTAGTATATGCAGGACAAGATAGTTTGGCAATCATCGTAGGTCATATCATTTTTTGATCAAACCAATCTTTGTGTGAAGAATTTCATGCTGAGAGTCAACTTTACAAGGAAATTCACGTACCTAGGCACGACAAGCACCACCACAACCATTTAATCCTGAGATCCCCATACAACTTAACCAATATTCTCAAAGAACCCCCACGTTGAGGTGAATTCCTCAGTCGGGGAATGTGTATGGTAAAAGAAGCTTAGACAACCAAGTCCGAAATCCAATAAATAACCCTAATAGTGGTATGGGATGGTACGATTCTCTGTGTAACCCTAACCATCAAGCATCTTTGTGATGTATCCTGACACATGGAATTAGTATACTGACTACTATCATAGATAGTCTAAACAGACTCGGAATATAGATACACAAATCTCAAAGTAATCTTACATTCTTTTATGTATGTTAGATAATTTAGTAGTAGTATTTATATAATATTATATTAAGTTTGTTATGATCACGTGTGATTGATATTACAATGAGAGATCTGTTTGTCCAGATAAATATATGATGAACTAATGAATCAGGACACTAGAAGACATCTGTTCAGGATTCTGTGCATGAGAAAGTAATTGTCAAATCTAGACTGGAACTTTAGTGGGAGGTAAGGATCTTGAACTCCCAGAATCATTGGATTATCGAATCCAGTTTGCATAATGAAGGATGATGTAGTCTTCAAACGATATCTAATTTATTACAGAGTGACTTCATATATTGCTCGGTAAGTTTGCATAAGGTTTTTTCAAGGGCCTAGCTGGGTATAAGATGCTATCTTAAGGTCTATCAGAAGTCTAAGCGAGAAAGATCACTGAGAGGCAGCTACTTGAATTATCACGAGAAAATTTCAAAATCATATCAAGTAAAACCATGATTCAGGTATGCCAATGACTGAATTCAAAAAGGATAACTAACAGCTAACTAATAGCGAAATGAAGAGAATGTGGATTGCGTCATGAATATCATCCCGAAATAACTGATTGTGGTTTTGTGAGAGAAAGATGATGGCTTTTTTTCCGAGCAGGAGTCCTGAAAATCAACATAAGAAAAATTCCTCCTCCTCGTTATTAACCAAGAGTCATGCGGGGATGACAGTAGTACCATGCTTCCAGGAGCCATTCTCATTCTCAAGCGTGCCAACTTCATTGACAGGGTTCAAGTTTCTGAAGAACAAGGTGATCTTGTTCTCAACTGAAGTAGCGCCCAACTTCGAGCCTGGGAAGAAATTGATCAATTCTTCCTCTTTCTTGCCATCGGTGCAATGAATAATCTTGTTAGACTTTGAGACGTAGAAGAGATGGACGCTTCCGTCCTTGGTCATGGTGCAAGCAAGCGGTGTTGTGGCTTGAACCTTGTCTTTCGGAATGAAGGTGCCTCGGTCTGGCAGACAATTAGCTTGGAAAAATTATTATAACAGAATGTAGAAACTAGTACTTACCATGCCATGTGTTGTTTTGATTTTCGTAGAGTATGATGCTGTAGTCATGGTGCTGGAGGAACACCCTGATCTTTCCATTCCCAATTACACAGGCTAGAGCGGTTCCAGGGAGTTCATCACCCCACTTTTCTTCGAGAATAGTCTCTGTATGCCATGGATCTTTTGGAGTGCGTCGAATTTCGACGATGCCCATCTTGCCATCCTTGGAGCTTTGAATGAACCTGGTTAGTTTTCAGAATCGACTAATCAAGATGATAACCTACGCTGAAAAGTATGCCCATTGTGAACCATTCGGGTTCCAACCAGTGCCTTGGTTGAATGAGCCGCTGGTCAACTTCGAATATTGCTCTGGTCCTTTCCTGACTTCGTCTGGGACCTTAGCGTCCTCCCAAATTGGATTGTCTCCCTTCATGCGCTTGACTTTCTCCGTCAATTGCTTATCCTTGTTCATGTAGAGGAGATGAATCTACGAAGTATGTTAGTCAATACAAGCAAGCACCGAGGACCAATACATACTGAGGGCTGGTTATCGAAATTTGCGTCTTTGTCTACATAGTAGCATGTCATAGAAGAGCCATTGTAATCTCCATCTTTAGCAATGATAGTATCTTGAGTAGTCCAAACATTGCCGCCATCTGGAGATCGCGCTTCGAGAATGTTTTGGCCGTCTTGGAAGAAAAGATGCAAGACTTGATCGGGGGCAGAAGTGCAAGCAAGCTCCGTGGTAAGAAGAGACATTTTGATGTTATTGATACAATCGACTTAAGTATGAGTGTTGGTATGTAAATAAACAGTGATGGATATCGAGGCTTTGTTCATTCTTCCATGGAGATTTAAGGTGTATATATAGACGATTTTGCAGCCGTGCAACGCCGAAAGTCCTCGATTTCAGTTCAACGAAAATTGAGGGAAACCATTCAAAATCTTCATGTCTGCACTTGCCCCTCATTTGAATACGACCTCTTCAACCTATCCGCATCGTCCATGGTGAAAATCCATATGTGATTGCATGGAAGAACCAGCATTCTCAAAGCACCCACAGGCAATATGGCAAATCGAAGGATCAAATTCGACTCCTTGCAGTATCGTATGATCAGATTCAGTCAAAGAAATGAGGAGAAGATGGACTCGGAGCCTTGGATTAGGAGGATTTTGAGTCCCAACATTGAGAATGAGCAAGTTAGCCGCCACTGGATGTAGGAAGGCAGCAGATTGAGTCGAAATAGATGATATGGCTGATTTCAAAGTTCGGTCGCCAACAGAAATATTTGCTGGTTCTTGATAGTGACATACTGCAGGGATAGTATTGAAAATGCAAAAGCAAGTCTTTAGGTGTCTGTCGATGCTGTTCTCAACTGTAATGCCTTCTTGCCATGCAAATTTACGTATGCCATGGAAATTTCGAGGGATTTGTCCAACCTTGGCAAAACGCTACATTGCTTTGATACGTGAACTTGCGGAGACAGTTTGCACTCATTCATATAGCAGTTTTTGGTCCATCTCGGGGGCGGGCTTTGGCATGGAGTTGAAAAGGCACCACCAGACAACGATGAAAAAACTAGTAACAGGAACGACGAGAGTAAAGATCGATTGGTAGCGACATTAATTGTCACGGTGCACAAGTCGAAGAGTGAGCTGACATCCCCTGCATTTCTTGACAAAAGCCTTTCATCGTGAATGTCGTGATACCAGCCAATATTAAATTATAGGGCCTAGTAATGAGGAGAGGTTGCTGATCTGAAAAATTGTTCAATACTAAGACCTGCGATGCGTGAAGCGCGGAAGATCAAGATCCAAGCCTGGCCTTGAGTGGTTGGCTACAACTTTCACCTCCTCAATTATGTGTAACACACACGCGCGGGTATACACGGGAGATTCAAATTACTCGAGATCTTTAAAAAAGTTCGTAACGTAATAGAATTGAAGCACAAAACTGTTCTGGCCCATCAATATCTGAAGTATGGTAAAGGCTGCTTACACAACATTGATTTGTGAAAGAGGGGAAAATGAAATGAGTGTATTGGCAATCCTTATTTGCTCCATACAACAAGATTAACACTGCAAGGCCAAAGAAAAACAACATGTACAGAAAGAATCAAGGAGATCCCCTCTCCTTGGCGTTTCGATGACTTAACATCAGGGTCTGGTTGGAGAGGAAGGTGAATGAATACCACTCAACATCTTTTCCTTCGATGAAAGGATACCTAGGTAGAGATCGACACGTGACTTTACCTTTTCTCCCACCGCTTTCTCTAACAAAAGCTTCGTTGCTGACTCAGCGCGCTTGGCGATACTCAGCTAACTCACAAACTTATTACGCACCATCTTCTGGCTCCGTAATTTCATTTACCAGATATCTCCAAGTATATTCTAGTCACTACTGATGAGATGATGAATTTACAATATGACTACTATTGTTTTCCGTTGCTCCTAACCTTACTCTTCTTATCTGTCCCAATGCTTCCAGCGCTTCCACATTATTTTCTAAGAGGAGAACTCACAGTACATTCACAATTGTAGTTTTGTTTTAAGCTTGCGACTTACTTACCGGGTATCTGATAAGAGATTATGGCTTCAGATGTTAGGTGCATAACTATATCGTAAGCAACCCTCCCCATCAAATGCTGAAATCAAGCCCGGCCAATGTACCAGCCATTTGACCCTATGTTTCTGCCTTAGTGTTGTAGTCCAACTATTAGTGTTAGAAACCTATAAGTAAGTTTACATAAGGAAATGATCTCAAGAACATATTATGAGGCGTGTGCAAAGAAGTCCAACAACCTGTCAGCGCGGCTATCATGTTAGCCACGACCACTGTACCCACACGGCTTTTACCACCATTCGAGTGAACTTCTTAGACTTTGAAGCTGGTATATCTTCGACTTCTACTAGGAAGTTCCATCCTTCGATGATTATACCATATTTATATGTCATTGAAAGTTTCATCCCCGAATCTTAGCCCCACCTTGGTTCAAACACCAATAACACAACACGCTCTCTTTTGGATCCCTCGACTCCGAAGCTTTCAGTTTAATAATGGTTCAGATTCTGAGCACAACCATTTATACATACTTCTTCTGCTCACACCATCTTAACCCCTCCGGGTTATGGTGTTGAGTTTGACTCTGGGGTATTCATATCAGCAAAAATCACATCTACATAATCCATTCGACGGAGAATAGATGGATATGCCGCAGGATGACAATCACCAGGAGACATGCATGGAGCGTACATCAGCTTTTCTAGGGAGGAATGAATAGTTTCTACACACTCCTACTTTCGCCATCCTAGACGACCATGCCGCAACCACCTGAGAACTCAGCGCAGGATCATTCTCTTTATTTGGGTAACCGGGTTTTCTCGGCTATCCCTCTTCGCAGCCCATTCTTGTGATATTCGCTTTGAATTAGCGGTTCTAGCAATGGGCCCAGGAATGGCCTTTTCGGTCTCGTGAGTTGACTCTAGGAAGGATATAACAATGGCGCCTCGCCCATGATGTCTTCCTACCTATATATGGATATTAGATAGATTAGATGGCTCCACGGAAGTTGCAAATCAAAAGTCAGGGCTTTTGGCGTCTAGATGAGTTCAAATGCCCTGCTCACTTGTCATGAAACGTACTGTGTAGGAAAGCGTCTCTCGTGAGCCATGGCTGGACGAGTTCTAGTGAGAGATAAAATTGCACTTTCTTATATTAAAGCCTAGTTTTTTAAATTCTTCAATAATCATATCCAATTAACACAACTAAGTATGCTACCAATAGCTCGGCATTGAGTACAGAAAATCACTTACATATATTTCCAGTCAAATTCCCAACTAATTTCACAACTCCACTTCAGGATAAAATCAACCTGACTCCGACAAAAAGCCGATTTCTGTTGCACATCTAGGAAAATCTAGCGAATACACACCTTCCCAAGCGAACCGAGGCTAATCTGCGAGACTAACCAATCAATAAGCTGAAATCATAAGAAGCTAATTTTAAGGTTAATTTAAAGCTTGAGCTAACACGCTACAGCGCGTAGACTTTCCTTGAACAAACGCGAAAAAGTGTGACGTGAATTTACATTTCTTCTCGGTGTATTTACATGTGATGAATGATTCAGGTGTCAATGCATGATGGAGAAAGTAAATAAGGAACTGACGCTGGTGGCTTCTACGGATGATGTTTATTCTTGTTCGATTGCTACTTCGCATGTGCGCGAAAGGGAGTTGAGGGAGAAGGATGCAGGGAAAGAGGGAAGAGACGAATATTTGCAAGATGAGGGGTTGGGGGAAAATCAACAGGTGAGAGATGAGGATTTGGAAGTTAATTATTTTAAGAGTGTACAATGGTATGTATATTTACCAGTTTGATCGGAATTTCGGTTTACTAAAATTAATTAATAGGACACTCGATGGGACAACCCTCCTAACATCCTCCGCCGACAACAAAATTCGCACTTTTATTCTCCCACCTACACTCCTAGATGATGCTTCTTCCCCACTATCCCTCTCTCCCTATACAACCCACACCTATCCCACCCCCGTAAACTGTATCGCCACATACCCACACTTTACCCTCTCAGACCCCAGCACAACCCTCTACCTAAGCTGTGCGAATTCCCTCCCCATCCGACTCTGCAACATCCTCTCCCCCTCTTCCACCCCTCAAGCCTCATACAATCTCATCTGTCCCACCACCGAAAAATACCTCACTCCCTCCTCCATCCTCTGGAGCACCCCCGGAACCCACTTCCTCACCGGAACAGAATGTCTCATATCCCAGTTCGACATCTCTCATCCCGGCTCAGGACCCCTCACCAAACTCCCCACTATCCCATCTAAACGCCACAAAATGAAAGGTGGTGGTGTAGGTATGCGTGGGATTGTAAGTGCATTGTCTTTACAATCTTCGCTGGATGGGAATACCGGTTCGAGTATGAGTATGTTAGCTGCGGGGACGTGGACACGATGGGTGGGTTTATATGATGCGAATGGATTGGGGGGGACGGTGGGGACGTGGAATATTTCCTCCGCGGCGGATGCTGAAGCGGAGATAGGGGGGCAGGGAATTAGTGAGTTGGGGTGGAGTGCGTGTGGGAGGTATTTGTGGATTGCGGAACGGAAGAGTAGCGGGGTTTTGGTGTATGATGTGAGGGTTACGGGGAAATTGGTTAGTTGGTTGGAGGGGAGGGAGGCGGAGACGAATCAGAGGTTGGGGGTTGGTTGTTTTGAGGGGGAGAAGGGGATGGAGATTTGGGCTGGGGGTACGGATGGGACGGTGAGGGTTTGGGAGGGGGTTGGAGGGAGGGAGGGAGCTGTTGGGTGTGATTGGGAGTGGAAGGCTCATGATGGTATGTTTTTTATACTGTACTTCGCGAGTTTATATACTAACTCCAAAACCACAGATCCAATAGGTTCCACAGTATTACATCCATCCGGAACAGTAGTAGCGACATGTTCAGGTCAAAGAGCCGAAACAAACATTAATGCTGCTGATGATGATACATCTATAAACGCAGGAGAAGAAAGCTCCGATGATGAAAGTACTTCAGATTCACAGAAACCTTATTCTGCGATACGCAAAACTAAAAGCAGAACACTAGATAATAGTTTAAAAGTATGGAGTTTATAATATTAAATAATTTCTGCAGTATTTATCTTTCGTCTGTGTATTAATCTATCTATCTATCTATCTAGCAATTTTGTTTTGTTGTTTTTAGTTAATCCTAAGAGCGAGTATATCTTTTGTAAATCCAGCTAGATATCTATCCATCAGCTATTAAATGGTGCTTACAGCCATACAGCATACGGTGGTTATATACCATGCATCACACTACATCCCCTATTACAACAACTCACTCTCCAACCCACCATCCCCACCAACATCTGCTCCACAGCACAATCCCCAATCCAACCCCCTATTCATTCCCAAACCTGATCCACCACCTCCCCCACCCTCAGCAGAACGCCCCTGCCAATCAACCACGCCAATCTCCTTATCCTCTCCTCCTTACTCATCCTCACAAATAAACTCAATCCATATGGCCCCTCTTCAGAAATTATCCTCATCTCATTCTCATACCCTTCTTCCCCCATTTTACATCTCGGTTCCGGCTCTTTGAGTTGGATTATCGTGGCTTGTGCTGCGTAGGCGTTCATTCCTGCTCGGCGGAGCCAGAGTTCCCAGTAGGATTCTTGGTCTAGGAGGTCTATTTTCAGGGGGGATGGGGAGGAAGAGGTGGGGTTAGAGGTAGGAGAAGGGGATTGTAATGCATGTTGGATAATGAGATGAGAGATATATTTCGCCATGTTTTCGTTATTGGGGTTGGTAGGGTCGATGGGGATGTATTGCACGATTGTGCTTGCTGGTAATGTTAATGTGAAGCCGACGAAATTGGCCCAGGCGATACATTCACTATCTCCTAATTCGCTCGACGGGGAAGCAGCGAGGATAAATAGATTTTCGTATCGAGGACTGACTTTTATTAAGCGGTCTCGAATTGGAACCATGGTTTTATGTCCAGGTAGGGGTTTTTGTCTTATATGCTGGAGGGTTGTGAGGACAAGTCCGGTGGTGGGGGAAATGATGATATCGGCTTCATGGGTGAGGGTTGATGTTACGGGAGAACGGGCGACTGAGTTGGTATTCCAGACTGTGGTGTTGTGAGCTGAGAAGTCGCGCTCGCAGATCTGGAGAGTTGGAAGGAGAGTTTGAAGGGAGCGGATTAGAGGACGATTTTTGAACATGGCCGAGGAGAGAATGATGGAGATGGGAGTTGAAGGGGCGATGATGGTTGGTGTTGGGAGAGGCGAATGAGTTTC
Source organism: Sclerotinia sclerotiorum 1980 UF-70 (assembly GCF_000146945.2). Taxonomy (NCBI): domain Eukaryota; kingdom Fungi; phylum Ascomycota; class Leotiomycetes; order Helotiales; family Sclerotiniaceae; genus Sclerotinia; species Sclerotinia sclerotiorum. The sequence goes on along the minus strand of NW_001820807.1, from coordinate 107,699 downwards.
GGGGATGGATGACTGTTGGACTGAGGTTTCCTTGTTGGAGGTTGCTTGATTTGGTGGTGCAGGTGGCGCGGAAGATGCGACATTCGGAGCAAAAAATTGAGAGTTTTCAATAGGCTTAGGTATTTGTGCTCCTCGTATCTCTAAGAAATTGTTTAGTGCATTTTTCATTGAGAATATACTTCCAGACAAAGAGATTTGATCTTCAACAGTAGATCGTGTTTTTTTGGTAGTTGGCTCCACATTCATTTGGTTACGCATCTCCGGAGTGATGAACGATCTAAAACTTGTCGTCGCATCTCCGCGACTATGAGACTCTGATTGACGTGCTTGCTTTGGTCGTTGATCTATATCTTCTGTTTCGGATTTTCGTTTTCCTGTTGTCGATGATGTAATAGCAACTTCCTTTGGAAAGAAACCCAACTCAAGTTCATCTTCGTCATCTTCATCGGACTCTTCCCGAAGAATTCTAAATCCTTCCCTTTTCCAGACGAGACCTGAACTTTTGACCATTTCATCATCTTCCGGACCATATATGGACGATTCAGGAGTCTTTTCATTGCCCATTATCTCCTCTGCAATGTTTCCCAAGCTGTGTTCAAATGGTACCCATGGTACCTTCGAATGTGACTCCTTCAATCCCGGCCAACTCATAAAAGGGTCAACACTAACTCCCTCGATAAGCTCTTGCAAAGTTGAGTCGTTAGCAGTGACAATACGAGAACTTGATTCCTTCCAAGGAGGTCCAGCTACGCTAAAGTCCATCTCTGGAACCTCAACACGGTTTCGTGTGTCCACGAGCCTCTCTTGCTCAACCCGACGTTTGACCTGTTCTCCACTTTTGCCGAATGCTTCCTCGAGGAACTTGGTTTCAATTGTGGGCTCAGGAGTTCCCGGTTGAGGTTTATTGCTGAGCAAAAACGTTTCCACGACGTTATTGAAGTGTACGCTTTTGCAACCTGGTTCTTCAAATGGCTTCGGTGGGGTCAAAATCTCTTCTACTTTCCTACTTCCCGCAACAACTCGTTTATTTTCTAGAGGTGAAGAGGTTGGATAGAGCTTTTTGATGCATTCTGGTGGAGAGGATAAGCTTCCAGGTATTGTACATTGGTCATCGGACGTCGAAAGTGTTGCTTGACTTGCCGGTTTGTTGCGCATAGGAGCCGGCAGATCTTCCATGAAAACCTCATCCTCAATCTTCTTGAGATCCAGCGATGTAAGAGATTCAGGATCTGAAAGCAACGGTATTTCGCAAGCCAAAGGAAGAAATGGGAGAGGGCTATCAGGCAGCGGTACAAAAATTGGAGAAAGCGGTGGTGTTACATCACTGGAGACTGGAAATTTCTGAATCAATTAGCATGGAGTTACGAGTAAATGAACACATCTGACGGAATTAGAACTTACTTTTGGATGTGCTCTTTCAGCTTCCCAAATCTTTTGCTCATCCTCTTTTGTTAATGTTGCCTTCAAGGTCGTATGCAGGGAAATCATTGCATTTTTCGTCACCTCAATCTTCTCATTCGCTACAATATCGAAAATCTCGGTTTCGAAATTGTAAAACTCGGGTGGAAATTCCAACCCATCATTGTTCTCGACACTGACCAACTCTAGCGGTAATCTAATATCTTGAGGTTTCACTTCGAATCCCTCCCTTCTTGCAAATTCTCGAAAATCAGATTCATGGTCACTACGTAACAATGGTGATTCGACTCTCATATACTTCGATTTTTTACTACCAAGAAATGGATATACCAGAGCATTAATAGATTCCCGACTTTCATTCTCCGCCACTGATGTAAGAAGTCGCATGGCGTTTGCAGATATAGACATTCGCTCATTTGTATTGGATTCGGCTTTAACATTGAGCTGTGGTAGATGACTGTCATTCAGGTCGCTGATGAACTTGTGATAAACATCTTCCTTCATAGAAAGTAAAATATCCACCGATGTATCATCGAGTTGATGATCTCGAGCTATACCGACCGAACGAGCAAACCCAAAGACGGGAGGATCATCTTCCTCTTCCTCTTCCGAAAACCCTTGCGCATCTGGTAGTTGGGACAATATTTGGTTTGTTGGGTCATGGCTCATAGTATAATCCATTGTGTTCTCTTGATCATCCATAGTATAATCCATTGCATCCTCTTGAGAGCTCAAGGTATTACCCAGGCCATCGTCCTGAGACTGTCCCATACTATCCATAGTGTACTCCATCATAAGATCGTGTTGGAGGAACGAACTATTGAACAAGTTCACAAACCGCGTTCATGAAAACTATATACTTCACCAATCTCTTCTGGATGATCTCTGGGGAGGAAAAACGACCGGGAGAGAAACACTCAAGTTCTCTTCATTCTTTCTTAATAACTTCATTGAAGAGACCAAACAACAGAATAGTTTATGTAGGTAGTTATGTGATAGATGGAAATGAAAGTGAAAGTGAAAAGTGAAATCAGAGTAGAGGTATCTGCCACGTGATATCGGGCTTCCGTTGAGAGGCACATCTATGTTTTGAAAGGTACTATACAATTCAATACAGCCTCCGCAATATGAAAACTACTCACAATACCCAACGTCAATTTGAGTTAAGATCTACAAACAAAGATTATTTCAAGATTGATAACCCACGAAAAGCTACTGCTAGAGCAGCACGTGATGAAGCCACATCACCATGGGAATCCATGGACGAGCCAGAATGCAGGTCTCAGCGCTTGATCATGACGAACTATAGTAAACATCGATCATCAATTCCTTGACAATCACTGCTTCATGTCATGACCTGCTAGAACCCGGAGAAAGATGCTGCAATCCCGCATAGGAAGATAAGAAGAAACAGCTCACAGAGACGCAATTCCTTCTTGAACGACAACAATCGATTGCAAGCTTGCGATAATATAAAGATCCAAAGCGTTGAATCCCTTACCAGTATTCAAACGCTGACGCATCTCCATATTCGATCCTATATTCACTCATGCAACGCGGTTGTCGTGAAAAAAACTCTTGTAGTTAAGGATTACATAAGAACACATAACCAGAACTCTTTTGTTGCACATCTAAGATGTTACAACAACCCTCACTAGAGGTTTTCAACTTGTTAATTGAGCTAGCTATCTCTAATGCAAAGCTATTTTAGTACAGTCTCGCTTATCACACTATCATTTATTTAATATAATAAAATAATGAATAATGCTAAACTTCAATATCAAAATGATTTTGATTATATCATTTAATTTCCAAAATAATCGAATTTGAAAATATAATTTTATAATAATATATCATTTTGAGTTTTTAGAATAATTAAAATAATCAATAAAATTAATAGATTATATAATATTGATATTATTTATCGATGTTATGAGGTTTGCCGTCTAGATCATGTGGAAGTGCTGTTACGACGGATCTCACATACCTAACATCACGTGATTAGCATCATGTGATATGAGGATCCCAGTAGGCTCAGCTGTCCCAGTACAACTGGGACAACTGGGAGCACTGGGACGCATGCCACGATGGTCTATATAATCAAGATGGATTTCCTTTGTATAGAGCTTCGTGCTCAAGATCAATCATTTAGTATACCCTACTATTAGTTACGAATTGCATATCATTATTGTCATTACTTTAAGTCCCTGCTTGACGCCTAGTTATAAACCTACTTCGAGAGCCTAGAGCACTTCCACGTGATCTAGACGGCAAACCTTGTAACACTATTTGACATCTAGTTATAAATTGCTTTAAAAGCCTAGAGCACTTCCATATGATCTAGACTGCAAACCTCATAACATGATATTAATAAACTTTATATTAATTCATTTTTATAACTTTATTATATTTTTTCAAAAAATAACTAACTTACTTTTCATAAGAAATACATTAGATATCTAAGAAATTCTATTTCTTATATCCACTTCATAATATCTTCAAAAATTTGAATAAAAATAACCTCATTTTTGGGAATCTACATCACCATTCCTATGTAGGATTTGACCTTCCCTTATCAGGAAAGGCTGTCGAGCGATAACTAGTTTCTTAACAAACTGAAAACCTCTCCTTTCAAAACGATTTGAAAACAATTTTCAAAATCCGTCCCTCGTTCAAATAAGTGCAGCAACTCCGACCCAGTAAACAGTCTTTTAAAATTCCATCACAATTCATCCACATATAATATCCATATTTTAAAAATGAGTTAAGTATTATTGATATGATCTCAATTGATACTATATTTCATTTTTATAATTGAAGCTTTTTGATATGAGAGATAGTGATTCAAAATAATTTTTACTGTCTGGGGAGTTAATGTCAGTCACATGATTGACAGACAGTCACGAAAGTTTGGATTCAAATATGGAGAATAAATACAATTGTTTAGTAAATCTGTATATTTTATGTGTGGAAATCCGTATAGGATTTAATTCGCTATCAAAGAACTCCTCCAATGCCGAAGCAATAATATATCCATCTACCAAAGTACCATGACCTCATTCCCAAGAATGTAGCAAAGTTAAACTCCCTGCCTCGATTCCCATTTCCCAAACTCCTTAACCAACACAAAGCTATTTACAAGTCCAGGCTTTCATCTCAATCATTATAATTGCTCTGTCCACTCCCATCTTTATTAACAACAGGTAATCCATATTTCTCACCGAATTCTTCTTCCTGACTCCTCGCGCCTTCCTCCAAAACTGGCTTCTCCCCATGACAGCATACCCTCACAGCATGTCTCCGATGCGGCGCAAATCCATAAGAAGCCGTATGATTCGAAATCCTATTATCCCAAAACGCCACATCATCCTTTCCCCATTGAAACCTCACATGCAGTTCTTGAGTTGTCGAAACAACCTCATTCAGGTATGCAAGGATAGTATCACTTTCAACTTTTGGGACACCAACGATTTTGGTAACGAATCCCGGGTTGAAGAATAGTGATTTCCAGCCTGTGACAGGATGTGATCGGATGAGCGGGTGTTCTGTGGTGATTGGATCTCTCCTCACTGGTCTACCTAAAGCCCGTGACCCTTCGGCTTGTAGATGGGATGTGTGGAGTGCGGTTAGGGATTCGAGATATTTTTGCATAGGTGCGGAAAGCGCATCATAAGCTGCGTATTGAGAAGACCACAAAGTGTCACCGCCTCCACCACGAGGAGGACCTGTAAGGACCTTGAGAGATGTATATGATGGTGGTTGGATCTCGTATGTTACGTCCGAATGCCAGAGGAAAGTGGGTGTAAAGAGTGCTCTCTGATCTTTGGAATTCTCGTCTGTATATACCACATGTACATCATCTAAATCACCGCGTTTTGGGACGGAAGTGGTAGCATGTTTATGCAGTGTCCCGAAATAAGAACCTAACTTGCGTTGTGCTTCAATGTCAAAGTTCTTTTGATTGCGGAAAAAAACAACGCCACGAATTGAAATGAGTCGAGCAAGATCATTCTTGGCAGCATCCGTTAAATTGGCTAGATCAACGCCATGCACTTCCGTTCCGATTTTGGGGACGTAGTCAAATACATCGGTTGCAGTGGCCAATAAATCCTTGAAGGTATCAGAACCTAAAAGTCCTTTGTCTGAATATGGAAGCTCTTCTAGGGCCGGCCATTTCTTATCTGGAAAGGAAGGTCGGAGGTCTTCATGTTCGTAGGTGTCATGCTTCTCGACTATAGTGCGCCCTGGAGTATAGGACAGTGTGGGTTTTGTGGAGGTAGATGAAGCTTTGGATGGGAGGGAAGCTGGTATGCCGATTTGAGTTGGAGCTTGTTCAAAGCCGACTTCTAGTGAGGGAGCCATTACTTGAAAAACGACACAAGATGGAGAAATAGTAAAGTTTTTTGATCCACACAGAAAGATTGGTATCTGATCTCGGTAGGTAACAATGGGAATGGTTTGGACGTGGTTTGGGGAATTATGTCTACATGGAAATCTACCTATATAAGACTGATCCCAAATGACATGGCGCCATCAGCCCCATCAAGCACACCATCTTGCGTTTAGAAACTCTAAAATCAACAAATTAAGGAATGGGTAAGCTTGAAACTTCACTTGACATGCACACCCCGCATACGCTTGCTTCCTCTGGAGCAAAAATCCAGGCACACACAGTAAAGTAGTAATGCAATCTGCACTTAATTATTATTAAACCTGTACTCGCAAGTCTAATTTGCGGAAACCTATTGTTCTCTGGCCCGTACCGGGAGCTTAACAATACGTTCACTCAGGCTCACCATTGCCACTTCATGAGAATATTCTGCCTGGGTTCACAAGAATCTCCAAATCAATTGTCCACCGCCATTCTCCGTAGTCAAGTTTCATTCCCTGGGGCAAGACCATGGAATGCTTTTTGTTGCGGAGCCAAGGCTAAAGATCGACCCAAAACATGTGTGGGGAATATGATAACGGCATCATTTCTAGAATAAAGTACCGGTGGTACCATTTCAAATATATCTTTTCTTCCAACTCGTCATTCTTTAACAAAGACACCTTCAAATATCTCTAATGCATTGACAATCCCAGTGAACTAGAGCCACAAGCCTCCACAAAGCACCCAGATCCCTGATTGGTGAAACGCATGAGCTGACGTTTTGTCCCCAGAATTTACTTAGTAATATTCAACGACACTCGCCATCGAGAGGATCTAAGGCGTGATCGCTTTCAATGTCGATGATTCCGATTCTGATAAGAAGTACGAAATAGTATAAAGTTTCCATCGAATCTTGCATCGAAAGTTGGCGGTCAGACTTCTGACTGTATGGTAGATCACCTCATAGATATCGCCATATCACGGGATGTAAGAACGCCCCACGAGGAACTAGTTTAGTGTCCGCTGGGACACATATTTTGATGATATAGGACTGGAGATTAAGTGAAATGGTTGTAATGCTTGACTGTGAAAAGATTAATATGCAGGCAGGCATTTGTCTGTGTAGCAGATTTGGTTAGGAATGACCGTCTGCTGTTTTTGCCCAGGACAAGGTGTGGCTGAAATTTAATATTGATCACCAGCCACATCACTCAAAATGGGCTACGAAATAGGTTCTCAACAGGTCAAGGCACAGTTAATGAATTCGAAGATAGAACATTAGTTTTCATTTTTGGTATCTCCAATCAATGCATGCTTGCTTGCTTTTATCGTGAAAGTGCCGACAAGAATGCTACGTAGAAGTACGAACACATATACTCGCAACCCAAACTCCTAAACTCCACCCATCCAACCACCTACATCAATTTCTAGTCCCCGTTAGAACGGATTCCCTAGCCCGTTCTACTCTATATATACCCAACCCTCAATAAACGCCGCCTCTCCCCCTCACACTTCCCCCAAACCCTGTTGGCGCTTCATTCCTCCTATCTCTATCCCCAGGTCCCGTAAAACTCCCCAGCTGTAACGCTTGAATGCGTTCCCTACTTGCGCCAATCTTCCCTGCCACCTGTAAAATGCTTTGCTCAAACTCAACAAGTGCCAATCCTAACTCCTGGACCGGATTTTCCTGCTGATAAGCTCTTCCATTTCTTCGCGCAAGTAAAGCCTGTGTTTGTTGCGCTGTACTTTGTTCTAAACTCCTTAGATGTGCCTCAATCTCCGAGAAGTTGCTGTGGTATTTCTTGAGTGTAGCATCTAATTCATCAGCCGTAGAGGAAAAATATGATACCAAATCCTGAGCATCAGCGTCATTGGCTGCACTGCTGGGATTATTCGTAGATTTTGTGGCCCAGATGCCGGGGGTTTGATATGGTGCGGGTAATTTTAGATTGTCAATTGCGCGGAAACTTAGAGTTGCATTGTCGGCATCCTTTTTGACTAATTGACGGACTTGATCAATTTCTGCGGCGTCGCGTTCCATGGCTTCCTCCATGCCGAGTAATTTCCTTCGGCAAAATTCGACGTCGTTGGGAACGTGCTCTAGAAGCTTGCCATGCTGGGGCATAATGGCTTCGCAGTCGTTTTTCATACCGATTTGCGCTTGAATCACTTTATCAAAATGTTCGATTTGTTTTTGTACCGTCTCATTAAGATCATTGAATCTTGTGGTTCCGCGCATTTGACTAAGATCAATTTGGACACCTGGAACAAGTTGTGGTTGTTGGGCTTGACCCAAAAGACGACTACCACCCAACATGTTATTGGTTGTTTGGCCTTGTTGTTGATTTTGAGCTGGTGCGCCGAAAAGGGAGGAGGTTTGCTGTGATTGCGGTTGGGTTTGTTGACTTGCTCCACTGATCTAGTTAGTCAACATATCATAATTTCTGTTCGCAACGAGAGCTTACAAGAGACCTCCAGATGCTGCAGGTTTTGCTTGATTTAAATTTCCAAATAATCCACCCCCATTCTGTGCCGGTTGTGACGTAGCAGTACTACCAAAAAGTCCACCACCTGTACTTGCGCCAGCTGTTTGATTATTTGCTTGTGTTCCCCCGAGTCCACCACCAAACAATCCGCCACCTGTAGCTCCCTGTGTCTGGTTATTGCTAGTGGCCGCAGATCCGAACAATCCACCTGCTGCAGGAGCTGTTGTCGCGGTAGTCGTTGAACCAAATAATCCACCACCAGTTGAAGCCGGTTGAGAAGTATTCGTATTTCCGAACAATCCACTAGTCGCAGGTTGAGCGGGGGCAGATCCAAATAGTCCTCCACTTGCTGGCGCAGAAGTCGCAGCTGCAGGAGTCGAACCAAATAAACTACTGGTTGCAGGAGCCGCTGAAGTTGTTGAACCAAATAATCCACCAGCTTGAGGAGCAGAAGTGGTTGTGGTTGCGCCGAAAAGACCTGTTGAAGGCTTCGCAGACTGTGTACTTCCAAACATTCCTCCTGATGCCGGTTGGGCCGTTCCTGATCCGCTACTGTATTGAGGTTAGAATCGCTCTTTGTCTGTTTCGTTTCAATATTCTTTCTTTAAAATCTTCCACAATGAATTATTTTGATAGCTTTTCCCTGCTCCACAAAAAGCTTGGGCAATGAGTTGACACGACAAAATAAATAAATCCTCGGAGCGCAATAAATTGGATGAACTTACAATAAAGAATTGGCAGAATTAGTATTAATACTTAATCCACCTGGACTAGAAAGAGATCTAGTCAAGGCCATTTTTAAAATAATTTTTATTGTCGCTACCTTTGGATGATTTCCGATTAAAGGGAAAACTTCAATAGAATTTCAGGGTCAGCTTGTCCTGAAACTAAAGCCTAGACGCGATCTAATATTCACTAAGGCTAAGGCGGTCAGGCTGTTGTGTTACAGTTTCGTACTTATTGCGGCAACCACAATCCAAAAATTACAACACGGACTCCCAATAGAGCCTCAAATACTCAAAATGGATATCGATGAAGATGATGATTTTTATGCGCCGGAGGAGAGTGTGCCACTTTCATCAAATGATGCCAATCCAGCAGAAACTGCGCAGCATGAAGTCAGATCCGAACAGCAGGAGGAAGATTTAGAGGAAGGCGAGGAGGAAGATGAGGGAGAAGATAGTGATTCGGTACGATATAGCTACATTGAAGCTTTGTGAAGCTGTCGCTGATATAGATATAGGACATAGATATTATAACAGAAAAGAAAGATGGCGCTCCACCACCCTCAAAACCTAAGTACGTTTCGCGCCCAGCTCCAAAGCTCAGAATTAATGTGAAAGTAGAGGCGCAAACTACGATAATCTTCCAAATGATCTTCCGAGTCACACAAAATCTACGGCTGAAGCAGATGCGAAAGCTCCCGCAGTGAAAACTGAGAAACCAAAGAAAGCCTCCGAGACTCAAGCAATATCTGGTGCAGAATTACCTGGTTTGGCAATATCGAAAATCGATGTAAATGCAAAGCCCATGTATGAGCCAGCCGGAAAACCAATTACACAAATCAATATTGATGAAGGTATTTATCCTCCCTCAATCTCACCATCACACATATAATTAACCTGTATTTCTCCAGACCTCAATGAAAATGACAAACCTTGGAGAAGGCCCGGCACAGACATATCGGATTATTTCAACTACGGTTTTGACGAGTTTACCTGGGCTCTCTACGCCAACAAACAAGAATCATTGCGCTCGGAATTTGACCCCAATAAAATCGCACAGAATAACAAGAAGATGTTTGAGGATATGAATATGATGATGGCAATGGGTGGAATGCCCGGTATGCCAGCTGGAGGCGGAATGCCTGGGATGGAGGGAATGACACCAGAAATGATGCAACAAATGCAACAAATGATGGCGGCAAGTGGGATGGATCCTAGTCAGATGGACCCCTCAATGTTTGGGGGCGCGAATCCAGCAGGTGGGGCGGGTGGTTTTGGAGGTCAATTTGGTGGTGGAGGTTTTGATCAAAATATGATGGCGTCAGGCGGCGAAAGTAGTAATCGTGGAGGAGGCTTTGGAAGAGGCAGAGGCAGAAGGGGAAGAGGAAATTGGTAGACATGATATACTTCATAGGTCATGTCTGTTCAAATTTGGTGAGGCATCTCGATTCGTGCCGGAGTATACCCAGGAATTGTACAACAGACTTATTACTTCACTTGAGAAAGGGGTTTAGAGAGCCTACTTGTCTCGAAGCGACCACGTGATAAAAGTGATAATTAGTTTTTCACACAGATTAGTCTTCTTAGGTCTTCTATTATGGGTATTTTATGATGTTTGGGAATGATGTTTTAGGTATTATGATATCTTATTGGTAGGAAAAGCGTGTTATCTTTTATGTGTAAACCCTTTCCTATTGTCATGTATAGTATGAAGTAACGAATGAAGATTCTTTTTGTCTCAAGTGTACTTTTAATGTGCATGATATCTACCATGTTTTCCTTTAGTGGTGTGTTTTATTGGTGTTTTGGAATTATGCTTTGTTTTCGTGTATTATTGTTTAGACTGTAGTCTAGAGAAATACCCAATAATTAAATATTATGCTCCCCTCTAGCGTTTACTTCTTTGTTCACACTTCCCTTACAAAATGCTGCAGTAATTACGCTTCAAGTTTGTAATTTGGGTGATGGGTTTGCTATTTAGCTTTGCTTATGTTGTAAATTTGTAAATTCCTTCTATTAGAATGGTGGCTGTTGTTATCCCATTCATTTCCATGTCATAGTTGCATGGCGAGTCTTATGCATGCTCTGTTTCGCGAAGTCTATGGGGATTTTCTCTATGTTGTTGTGGTGCGCTGTGTGTCTATAGTTTTGGTGTTGGTGTTAGTTTTCTGTAGATTCGTGGTGGGAGGAGGGTTGGATGATTATTTAGTTTTGTGGGTTGGGAGTTGATGGAGAGTGTTTTGAATAGGGGTATTCGGTGCTATGTAAGACCTGTTAAGGTTTGTGGAATTGTTAGACATTTCTGCTGCCCAGGTTCGGTTGGGGGCCATTATGGTGGAGTATACATGTCTAGAGAATAAAGCCCGTAGTTATTTGAAGTAATATGCTGGAAAAATTGTGATATTTCGCTGCAAACTCGATATTAGATTTAGTTTTCGAAGTTGGGTCTGCTGAGTGCGCCTTGTGCTATGAGCAGAGAATAAACGGAGGATTTGAGTCTGGGAATACATTCGTCCTTGGTAACTCTCCTCACACGTTCTCCCGAAGTAACATGAATGATTAAGAAAGGAGGAAGTTGACTAGACGCGCTAAGCTCTAGTTCTCCACTGCGAGCATCTTCTTTCATGGTGCTCCTTTCTTCTTTTGTTGTATTTGTCGTCTTCTGTTATCTTTGTGTGATCTGTTGAGTCCAGTAAGTAGGAAATAGTATGACTCCTGGAAGGAAGTTCCTGTAACCTTTGGAAGAGGTAGCTGTCTTGAAGTTGCAGTGGTCAATACTACTTTCGAAGAGATATTTTAGAAGCTTCATTTTTAGTTTGTAACTGTGATGTTTATTAATGACTTTTTTGTGAATATTCTTGGGTGTGTTATTAGTTTTGAATCTTGTTTTTACTGCACAGGTAGTCTTAGTTGCAAAAGCTAATAGTGTTTGAACTTTGAGGTGAAGTCTCAATGGAATGTGGATAGGTACAGGAAAGCAACTGTCTCCGGGCCGACAAAACTAAAGATTCTGAATCCTATTAAAGTGTTTAGAGGACCTACATAGGACTAGTAAAGTAGCACTAATCCAGTTGGATATATTTCAACTACCTCAATGAAGCTCCGAGTAAGTTAGTAGTCAAATAATCCCATCCTAAATTCACTTTATGGGCCCGGACTGAACGACCTGATCTACATTTGATCAAGAGTCATATTCACTCTCGTAGGGAACTTTCTTCTACCATCTTCAGTTAATTCAATTCAGTTTCTAGGCTCAACAAGTAGCGAGAATCTTCGAAAAGGCCATCTACTGCTCCGAAGCCCTCTCAATGTAGCAAACAAAGAAGAATATTGCTTTAGAGTGAAACCATAGCTCTCCACCAAGTTGAATACCAAGTAGACTACCTAGTAGATAGTAAAATCCAGTTGCAAATATCCCATTGAGGATCATTAGAACGGAAATACTAGGCACCTCAATATACCTGCTCCGGCTCGCATATAATTGGGCCGGGAATATGCCCGAAGCTTAACTTCTAGCCCGTCTTCCCCTCAAAGAAGCTTAAATAGATCGAGGACCCATGTAGGCGTCAGTACTAGCCTACTATTGTAGATTTGAACCACTTCCTACCATATTTCCTCTTCGGCTTCAAAACACGAACAACTAAAACATCAAAACACAGCAAAGCTCGAAAATGGGCGATAACCCTTAGAAAACCAGAAAAGAGAAAGTTCTATCAAACATCTTCTCACCTAATCTTCCTCAAAATTGTTTGAGCTAATCTAACCAGCTTTGCTGGCTCTGGCTGCAGGTTTGTGTTAAAAACTTGGTTGTCGCACCAACTGAGCTGCAGAGATCGAGACTCAATTTCAGCGACTACATCAAGACAATTCCTATTTGCCACATTTGATATCAAGATGGCTATCTAGCCTACTCCAGGAGCACTTGACTCATTCTAATTGATTTAGGTCCGCGCCGTCCTGTTTCTGGACAATCTGCTTTGTGCCCAGGCTCATTTTCCTTCCTCATTTTTCTTACTTTCTGCCAATGTTAATATCTGCGCTTCCATTACAGGTTGCTGACTTTATTACATTCGCAGTTCTTGCGTCTTCCTAACGAGGCCTTAGCTGGAACTTAATGGACATACAACTGAGCATGCCTGCCGAAAACACGAAAAAAAAGTTCAAAAAACAAAAGATACTAAAAACGCGGGAATTGGCTCCACCGCAATTTTCGCTGATCTTGTATGGCATTACTATGGCCTCATGCTAACGCTTACTAGTGGCCGTATCGACCGGGCAACTCAACATGTTTTCAAAAATGGTATGAAATACGTTCCGTTATATCTCTCCATCGTCCCACATATGTCACGTTCAAGATTCTTGTCGCTCTCCACGGATGTAGCTACTGCGAGCGTTGGTGCTGGCCAAGGTTCCAGCAAATAGCCTCGGTGACTTCACAGGCTGTAATCAACCAGTGTTGTACCCTCTATGCGATGAAAAAAGACGTCTCGGAATGAGGTACCATGTATCCTGAGTCTGAACCAGCCCACATTGAGTTTGGACATGCTCCAAGTCGGAGTCAAGCATGATACTCCGGAGTCCTCTCTAAGGTCCCCCAGAATCAAAACCCACTCGTTACCTTGAAAATTCCACCATTCTTATAGACACCTCCATCAAAACTTTTGCCTTGAATAAATATGATGATTGATCCACGGTTATTGTTGATCATTGGTGAATTCAAGTCACCTCGAAAGATGCGCTAACAGATTTTTCTTCATCTAGTATCTATTTAAGTTCACCTTCAACTTTCGAAGGAAAACCCAACACAAAGCTGCAGTTTAACTTTGATCCTTCATGCCTCCGGCATGGCACGGACTTCAGTCCTTTCAAAGGTATGCTCAGCTACCTCAGAACCTCTTCACTCGTCAAGCTTCGTTTCCCTGTTTTGGTTTTCTTCTTTATGTCTCATTTGCTTCTCGCTGTTGTTATTTTGTTTTGTCACTGTCATGGATCATTCTCATCACCCGAAAGTTTTGAGATTTTTTTCAATCTCAGAGCCACTTGGTAGTCATAGAATTGCTTCTGATATATGTGATTATGATGTCAATTTTGTTTATATCAACATGAGACTTACATATTTATTGTTCGTTGAACATTAATCCTAGCAGTTGCTGATGACTGAAGTCTTTCTCACATTCATAGCTTTACTCTTAGTAATCCACAAGTGTTGATGTGCAATCCATTTACCGTGGATGTGGATATTTGTTGTCTGCGAGGGCCCAATGGTATTTCTCATCAAAGCTGCATGAGTATCATTGTGATGTGATGTTAGCCACCTACGGCTTCTGTCACTTGAAGATATCGATATTAAAACCATGTCAAATCAATACCCTGTTCATCTGACAGCATGTCTGTGACGGGTTGTGTATGCAAGCCAAACACCCGTTCATGGTGTGAAAACTGAGGATGGATGAGATGTTTATACAAAACACAGAGGAGTTTGTTGATTCCTTCATCACTTCCACTATTCCAGTGGTATAATTCAGAGGGCTGTCTATCATAGCTTTGTCATAGTAAATCAAGACCTTTACCAAGCGCTAGTGAAAGGAACATCTGCTCCAAATAAAACTCGTATGTGAGATGTTTTTTATCTTCAGGGCCGTATCACTAAGTGATGTTTGTGATTCAGCCTTCTTATTAGTTTGACCATCTATAATTGCTGTACAATCACTTTTTTTCCTTCAACAAAAATGCATTCACCATGCAGCTCCGGGTTCCTTGAACTCTTATCTTTATGTTGTGGCTATAGTCTGAAATACAAATACATACTGTGATTGTTTCCAACATTCAATAGTACTCAATATCAATAATTTTTGCTGTATCGTCCGATGATCGAGAGGCTCACTCAAGTGGGCCCACTTTTCACTTCAAAGAGACTGCGGAAAGGGGTTCAGACGAGAATTCAAAACCTCATTATATGCATTGGCAACAGCGTACTCATTTCCCTTCCAAGCCACCACCTTTTGCTATTGCTTGATTTTCACAATTGGCCGTACAAAAAACCTACTTTTTCATTACCTCGGTGCTGTATTGCGCTTTTCAAGCTTCTCGATCAACCAATACAGCTCCTCGCTTGATTCATTTCCCTCTTCAAAACAGCCTCGATTCACAATCTCGATTCACTTATATTTATTCTTGATCACATTGGCTGGATGCCCACTTTATTCGAGTTCACTTCTCAACTGACCCGCTTCCTTTCTCTTGTTTTAAAGAACAGTAAGTACCCCGCCCGAACTTACTTTCTCCTCTAACCTTCTTAATTCCTACAATCTCTTTCCTTCGATCTCTTGTACAATTCAATACTCCACCACAACCAATACCTACTTAAAGAGAATCAATACAAATTCCATCAGATATTCTCTTGTTCGTTATTCTCTTACTTGATATTCCCTTTCTTGTCTACTTCCAACACCACTTTATCTCTTCATTTACATATCCAAATCATACTGTCGTATCCAAACTTGTCTGTTCGTTTTTCGATATACAGAAATTAAATAACCAATTTTAACAGCTTAGACACCAGCTTGCAGTTAGTACAATCTTTCATGTTAAATCACTTATCATTCCTATTTTCGATTCCTTTCAATAAATAATTCACCTTCAAAAAATATTGACCAACCATAATTCAACTTCTAGAAGATGGACCAAGAAGATGATATTCCCGAGTACGGTGCCGGTGGGCATGTTTCGGAGAGCGGTCAAATACGTTTCGCACCTCCTGAGGTGCCCAATGGTCCGTATCGGGCCATTTATCCAGACTTCGAGGCAGTCAAGCAGGCGAAAGCGGAGCGGATCGAGAAAAGAGTTGCCGATGCCAATGACGTCGGAATTTATGATGGCGCTCCGAACAACCCCGTGGACCAGCGGCGTTTCATTGGAGACTTGTATAATGCATTTAATTCGATCGAAACAGAGGGCGAAGATGCAATCATCGATAAGCCTACAAAAAACGGGAAGTTATCCCAGGCTGCCTTAAAATTCCAAACGGGTCGTTATCCGCCGGCAGCAATTGAGGAAGTCTGTTGGGAGATTTTTGTAAGTATAGCCCTACTACCTTTCTCAACCTTATCCACATCAGATACTGATGTAGCTATTATAGGACAGAGCTCGCTATGCACAAATGGATGTGAGACTTTTGGAAGCATTCCACGAGCACAAATTTGAGGGGACTTTGATTCACTCTACATTTGGTGCACGATGGACAGCTATCGTTGGCGCCTGCGCTGTAAGTAAAAAAATCCGCTGCTATCGGGAACATGTTCTAACTCGCTCTGTAGCGCTCTAAAGCCTTATGTAAGATGTTGTTGGATGCTCCATACCTCGATCGGTTCGTCAGTCATCCACAAGCCGAGCTCAAGGTAAGTGATATTATCCTGTTCTTTTCTAATCGGCTGTCTCTAACTCACATCTCTGTAGATGAAGCTCAACAACAAGAAGATCAACGCTCAGCGCGATGAACAAAACGAAATAGGGCGGAGTTTTCTCAGCAAAGGCCTTGGAAAGGAAGAGGCTGCAGAAGCAATTGCACATTTGCATCCTGGAGATGAAGATTCTTTTGACAGGTATGCTCATCTCAGCCCTCGAAAACCCTCCAATGGCAATGCCGCTGGCCCAACTACACCTCTCGCGCCCGTTCGTATCCAACCTGCTCGATCTGCCGTTGCAAACTCAGCCAAGCGCAAGAAGATATCAGAGTCTGAGGACGAATATGATGATGACGAGGATGAATACATAGATTCAGCTATTAGATCCAGTATTAAACCTAACCTCAGAACTCGTCGGGCTACTTTAAAGACCCCTACACGATCGAACACAACCAACTCCGTCATGGATAAGACTCCTCAAAGTAAGCGAGCAAAAGTACCTTCGACCATCGCAAGTCAACGTCGTATTGAGGACATGGCTCCTCTGAAATCCCAGGCCCAATCAGATGCTGAGTCCGATGAGATTTATAGGATGGCTATCTGTAGGCTCCTCGGTCTTAATCCAAAGCACGCTCAAGTCATGAAATACAGCCTAGAAGATCTCAGATATTATGCGAGAGCTTACAATGGTGAATTCGAAGGATCACCATGGACACATAAAGACTATCCTGGATTTGTTGGTATCGAATGGACTCTTAAAGATGCAAACAATAACGATTATGAGCATTTTTCTCAGATCATCAAGTCATTGGGACCGCTTGCTGCTCTGCGTGGAGATTTCGTCGATGGCAAACTCATGAAGAATAAAAACAAAATGTTCCATCCCAAATCATCAGCTGATCGAGAAGCTCTTGGTGCCACCGCGAATGCTTTTGGCTTTCATGGTGGATATCCTGCTCCTGTGAGCATTAAATCACATGGAAGCCCCGATATGCTAGCTGAGAACTCTACATTCTCTATTCCCACACGACAACCTGTTTCACAAATGAATGCGTATCAGCCGCTCCGCCAGGATTATTATCAAGGTCAAGCTGCATATGGTCAAGTTGGCTCATCATATCAATCCTACAACCATAACCATACTCCCCAAAGCTACACAAACTCTCCCCACAATTATATCTCCCCAACTAAGAGTTACGAAGGTGATGCATTTCAACAAGGAAGCCTTGGTGGCCAACAAACCTTTGCTCATGCAGCTTACGGCTCTACAAATTATGGTTATAATTCTCAAGCTGCTCCTATACTCAGTGATGGTCTCCCATACGGTAGTCACAACAACAACGCTTATGCTTCCTCAATTAGAGGTCAAAGTACTGGATATGATGCTAGTCATACTACTCAAAGCAGCTCCTATACTTCCCCTCAACTTGGTCAGGGCGGAGGAATCTTTCATCATCCACATCTCACCAGTCTCACTTCTCGCCATATCGATCCACAATATCCAGATCCTGATGACTGTTCAAGTTAGCAAAAACAACAATAGATTCCCAGGTATGAATCTCAGTCATCAAATGGTCTTCAGCTAAATTTGCGTTCTTTTCAACTACAAGGCTTCAGATATGAACTGCATTCTAAATTCTTATGGTCTATGACAGACAGGAATGGTTTCAAAGAACTTTCTTTCTACCACTTACAATGAATTCTATTTTACGTTGCTCTCGATGCACTTCTCGATTTTATCTTACGAATTTTACGAAACTTCATAATACTTCGACGAGATATTCCCGAAAACCTCAATATTTGACGGGTCAGTGTGATACAATCGAGTTCTTACATGCACCTCTTTACGTCATTCTTGCTTCTTGCAGGATATTATTGCGATAACTTTACTCTCTGGGCTTTCACATCGACTTTTTGGACATCAAACACAACTACATTCATCTCCTCCACGCTCTACTTTCTCAACCGCACAATACTATTTCGATCAGTCAACCTCGTGAGCTCTAGTTCCACTTCCCATATAAGCGTTCTTCATTCCCTGGATTATGCCACCAACTCAGCGTCTCGCATGATCTTCCTTCAACAAATGGACTCACTGAGCTCCTCAACATCTCAAAATCCTTTTCCACCTCTCCATATCTCAACTACCAAGCGAACAAAATCCACCGCAGCATAAAGAACCAGTACAACACAAACATCCGAGTTTCCAAATATAATATAATACGATAAGATACCCATGATACCTTCCATATGCATCAACTTACATTCGCATCATCAACAACTTCCACAACACCCCTTTTTCATACAGGTGTCAGGCAGGCATGGGTTTTGCAATCAATCACGAGCATAGCATAACATTGCATAGCATGTGCATGGTGTTTATTGGCGCTCACATCACACATCACACATCTCGCATCTATCTCTCTAGGATACTTTTCTGGAAAACAAAAACAATAACAATAACATAGCGATGGAGTTAGAGATGGAGTTGGAGTTACGAAGGAAAGAAAAAATAAAGAAGATACCCTATGTCTTTCCAGCCTTTTCCAGCCTTTTCAAGTTATTTTCCAGCGATATTTTTGGCTTTTCGTTTTCCGTTCGGTGGGAGTTTTCTCTTCTTTCTTTCTTTTCTTCTAGTTAGTAATCACAATCTTCGAGTTCCTTCTTTCTCTTCTCCTTCTACTCAATGATGGGAAATGGGAAATTTATTTACGCTTTACATTTTCAATGTAATATAATAATCTTTTTTTTATTTTCTTGTGAGATCTTTTGTTCCAATTGTTTACTAGCTTGGTCGCTTGCTAGGAGTGGAATTTGGATTTCTCAAGTTATTTTAGGTAATTAGCTATTAAAATGAAACTAAATAAATAATATATGTATTTCTCAACAGATCTGATATACACTTGTGAATTAATAATATTTATTAGTGATTTTTATAGAATTTATAAATTGTGAAAGTATTGTATTGATCCATTAACGAGTTATCAAACTTTTATAGATCTTATATAATGAACTTAATTTCAAGTTATCAAGATGAATAAGTAAATAAATAAATAAATAAATAAATAATGATATTGATTTTTGATGTCTATAATATATTCATTATAAGATTGATATTAATAAGATACTTGTGTTACTTCACTTATACGGTGCTCGGTTAACCTTATTTTATTTTATTGAATATTTTTGGTAGAATTACGAGATGGGATTGATATCCAATGTCCAATGTCCGATGAGGGAAGGGGTTATTGAATAATTTTGCTCTGGTTTGTTTTCTTGTTATGAATTAGATCGAATACTGGGAGAGGGATGGGTATGATACCTCTTCCACCTGTGCGTCAGATATACATGTGTCATGGTACGCTGTTGTATGAGAAATTTCTTGCAATGAAACATGATAGATGGGTAACTGTTTAGGTATTAATTCTCTACTCTATAATCCGAATCTATTGGCTCTACATATTCTACCAAGAGCCATGTATGTATGCAGAATTAAAGCCCCTCTTCTACTTTACCAAAATTCCATACCTCTCATATGGGAAATTTTCTAAAGTCTCCAAATAATCACCCCATCCATCTCCTACTGTTCCTACAATACCATCTTCCTTCAAGTTTCCCCCTTCTCCAGTCGACCCCGCCAATACCTCTCCTTCCCTCCCTACAAACTCTCCCTTCAATTCCGGATGCGGACACCATACTACTCTCATTCCCGCTCTTCTTCCACTCTCCACACCCGGTACCGAATCCTCAAATACAAGACATTCCTCCGGTTTCACAGGCTCCTCTCCTTCTTCCAAACTCTGGTTTATAGTATCCAACGCTAGCAGATAAATATCCGGAGCAGGTTTACCCCGTCCAGGCCCAATTCGTGGATCATCACCCAAAACCTTTCTATGTGGAGGGAAGACTTCAAAAAGTGCCACATGATTCATAGTTTTCGCATCGTACATTTCCTTATGACTACTCGTCGCCAGAGCAATGTGTAACTTCCTCTCCTTCTCCCCTTCCTTCGCTTTCGTCCTCGCAATCCCCAAATCTTCTAATAATTTCGTTACACCAGGTAATGGCATACAAGTTTGGAATAATTCTCTCTTTAACGATTCTTGTTCTTCGTTATATTGTTCTCTGGAAATTGGGAGATTGGCCCAATTGAAAAAGATTTCGGTGGCGGAGGCTGCGGGACGTCCTTGGAGTTGTGCTTTGATGGACCAAGGAAGTGGAGGTCTGTTGTATTTTTTCAAGAGAGTGTTCGTTACGATGGTGTATTTGTCTTCGGAGTCGAGGAGGAGTCCATCCATGTCAAAGAGACAGGCTCGGATTGGGGGGAAACTGGCATGGTGTTAGCCAGAGGGTGGTGACGGGAAAGGGTGGTAATGAGTTTTGAGCTAGAAACATACTCTGTCCGGGGTGCCATGATTGTGATATTTTGTTGCGGCTCTGATGGTGTTGAAGTCAAGAGTTGTGGAGGGTGAAGTTGGAGGTAAGGATGGGATATCATTTGGCGGGGTATATTAATATATCCATGCGGTCAATGCGGCCGATGCGGGATGAATTCCGCTTATAGCATAATTCCCATGCCAGCAAACCAAACAAACAGACACTTTGAAATCATTCATTCATCATGTCAACACGCACCGAAAAGTTCCAGCGCAAGCCAAGGGATCCTACCTCTGATATATCAGAAGCTGCAGAAGCTGAAGAAATCCTAAGATTTCCACCCGAAGAAGAAGCTGTGCGTATTTTCATATCCTTTCGCGATGCGCAGCTCCATTTATTTACTTAATGCTAATGATATAAATGACAGTCTCTCCTCGCTGAATCTAACACCCTTAAAGCTACTGCAAATAATCTATTTTCTAAGAAATCCTACAAAGAAGCTATCGATACATATGGAAGCGCACTATCAACTTGTCCGAAATATTTAGAATACGAAAGGGCGGTATTGAAGAGTAATGTTGCGGCTTGTCATTTAAAATTAGAGAAGTGGAAGGAAGCTGCCAAAGCAAGTTCAGAAGCTTTAGAAGGGTTGGAAAGATTACAGAAAAAAGAGGCAGAAGAGAAAGACGAGGATGGAAATGAGGACGCAAAGAAAGAGGAGGTGAAGGAAGAAGAAGAAGCTGATGAGGAAATCATAAGTGAAGGAGCTACAAAAGCGGAGGATATGAGAGGAAAGGATATTGATGATGCGAAAGAGACTCGAGCAAAGGATATTGAGAGGATAAAAGCGAAAGCTTTGATGAGGAGGGCGAGGGCTAGAAGTGAACAGGATGGATGGTCTACTCTAGCTGGTGCTGTGGAAGGTACAGTATTTTATCTCATTCTCAGATATCCCAGTCTGCCATTCAGGCTTGTAGTAACCTCTCGAACTTCGAAATATAGACTACAAACTTCTCTCAACATTTACCAACCTCTCTGCCGTCGATCGAAAAACAGTTCAAACACAGCTTCGTCTTTTACCACCTAGAAGTAAAGCAGCTCAAGATCGAGAAATGGGAGAAATGATGGGAAAGTTAAAGCAGGTTAGTTGATTAATTTTTGTAAGTCCTATTTCTTTTATTCATAAAAGCTTACGGTTGGAATACGATACTGTAGTTCGGAAATGGCATATTAAGTCCATTCGGATTATCTACAGATAATTTTCAAATGGTCAAAGATGAGAAAACTGGTGGGTATAGTATGAATTTCAATCAAGGTGGGAATTCGTGATTACGATTATTTGGTGATGCCCAAAAATCGAAACTTGATATTGTACCAAGATAGGACTTAAGACTGCATCATGATGATTGATCGATCACATGAGCATATTGAGTGGAGTTCGGGTCATACCGAGGTATTACATCCATGCATTTTTTAGTAGTCTAGATGTTACTGGAATGTACGAGGATACTTGATTTTGAGAATAGCCCTGGCATCGCAACAAACCTCAAACAAATATGATGAATGATGAATGACTCCAGACACGCTCAATGTGCTTCGGAAACTATTTGAGAACAAGAATGTAACCCGCTTCACAGAATCTAAACTACCTAGTATCCTTGTCTCTGTGATTTATTATTATACATTGATATTGCATATAATACACTGACTAACAAAATCCATAAATCCCAATATCCAACAACCCCATATCCCAAATCAAGAAACCCATCGATCATCATTCATCCCTCACTCGAAAATCTTCCCCACGAACAAAATCCCCCACATGTTCCATATTCCCATATTCCATGTTAGGAATATCTCCTTTTACTCGCTTACTCACCTAGTACATATGTATATCATAGTTTATATAAGATTTACAACTTTTCTTCCTGGTTATTTTCATACTAATGTATTAATTGTAACGATACTGTACTGGAGGCAGCGGCTGCCTGAGGTTTCGTCTGATTGGTAGTTGTAGGTTAAGGCTTTATCACTGGTATTTACTTGGAAGTGAATTCGTTACTAGATCAAGTAGAATGTAGGTAAACTAATTGATAATTAAGTTGAGCACGAAGCTCCTATACTATAAAAATAATGAATGTTTATATACTGGTCTTTTCTAGGAGCCTGAAGGAGCCTACGCTCCTGGAGGCTTCATCACGTGATCCCTACTTGTCCTATGTGATAGTGAATCGTGACAATTATATATATATTATATTTACAAAATTCCTGTTCTTTCACAAAGTTAGAACTTTAGAATTTTTGCTTTTTGTTTTGTTTTGTGTTTTTGTTTTTATTTTTGAGTGTGGTAGAATTGTAGGATTGTGATCCTTTTAAAGAATCTAAAGGATTGAGAGATTATATTTGTGGTTTTTTTTGATAAGATATTAATATTAATGTTATTTTTTCTCTTTTATAAAGTAAGGGTTAATATATTCTATAGCTGAGGTCGAATTACAAGTATTGAAAGAAATAATATACAGCGTTGGAATATTTACATATCTTTGTATATACTCGAGTATATACTCGAGTATACTATACATATATACCTGCTGATCTACCTGTATTGATACACTTCTCCGCTATCAAATATCTACATGGTAGATCAAATCTCATTAATCAAGATCTATATCATCATCCATCCATCCATCCATCTCTTCCTTCAATCTTCCCGATCTCAAATCAATAATCCCTTTTACCTCATACCTCATATCTCATCCCAAACCCTCAAACACCATCTAGAACCTCAACCTCCAAATCCCAAGTCTCATCCCTCAAATCGCAGTCCAATGACGTCACATCATATCCACTAACCCAACCCAACCAACCAACCAACTTCCATCTAGCGAATCCCCCTGATAGACCCACCCTTCCAATTCCCCTGGCCAGCCCAGCCGCATTAGAGATCCGCAGCAGGTCCTCCGTATCAGTATCACATGCGAAGATCTGTGCTTTTTATTTAGATAAATAGTACATATCCAATACCTACCCAATTATCCATTCATTTTTTCCCATACGAATTTTACATTCCCATCTTTTCGATTTATTTGTTTACTTGCTTATTTACAATAATCATAAATAAGACTCGAGAATTTCAATTACGATTACGATTGCGATTGCGATTTCAATTGTATAGATACGGATCAGGGATATCTATACGTACGAACAGAGAGACAGACGAACGGAAATATATTTATACGACGAGACGAAAAACAACAAAAGAAAAGAAAAAGAAAAAATGGCACCTAATTTCCAACTTCTCACAAAACCGACTTCGGGGTCTCCATCTACATCTACATCCTCACCCACAACCTCACAAGCCCTCTCCCGATCTTCCTCTCCTTCTCCCTCCCCCTCCTCTTTCCACCCCTCTTTCCACTCTTCCCCCCAACACTCCCAGCACTCCACCTCCCAAATAACCTTCTCGATCCTCCTGACGCTCTACAAACTCCTCGACACCATATCTCGGCGCCTAGCATATGAATTTGCATTATTCATGTTAGGGGGTGGATTTAATTTAATGTTGGTTTTGTTGTGGCCGGGGTGGATACCGATTTTGGGGGTGGTGGGGGGGTGCTGGTGGGTTTATGGGTGAGGATGGATTGGGAGAAGGGAAATGGGAAAAGGGATGATTTGTTGGGTTGGAGGATTTTGGGGTGAGGGGGAGGACTGGTTGAGTAGAGGGGAATGAAATGAACGTTTCAATTAGGGGATGGTGAAAGGATGGGAGAATAGAGGATGAGAAGGACAAGTGACAAGGTAAGAAAGAATAGGAATTTCGATTGTATCCATATTATTCAATTGGATATCTAGCGCTAATATTTCATTTTCTATCCAGGTCTTATTTCTTATTCCCTCGAGACTCCAAGTCTACTCATATATCTATGTATCCGTCCATCCAATTAAACGGGCCTAGACCCTGACATACAAATATCCGCCATCTTCCACTTTCCAACGTTCGATATTCCAACACCAAAACCATCGAGCATCTTTTCAAGAAAAGAAAAATGCATTTCCACCCGCGTCCCTCTTAACTTCCGTCTGATAATCCTTCTCGGGATTAAATTCCTGCCATACACTAGCTGGATATATATGTTTATTCCTTTCGTACCATCTGCGATCAACTACTTTAGTAAAGGTTGGATCATCATTGAATCCCTCTAATTCCTCGACTTTGGTTGTGGGGGTTTTGGTACCACTAGAGGCGGAAGGACGTGAAAGTGGATTATAGGAATCTGGAATAGGGGAGTCGGTGTCGAGGGGGGCTATTGAAGCTGTAGGAGGCGGTGAGGAACTATGGGGAAAGAGAATTTGGTTGTTCGGTCCGAGAGTGCGATTTATGATAAAGTAGTAGAAATCGTAGTGCTAAAAATCAAAATCATCAGCATCATATCCAATCATATTCAAACATACACGTTAAAGGGAAAAACAACTCACATGGGGAATAATTAAACCCCCTCTAACCAACATCAAATCATCCACACCAACTCTTGCCCACTCTCTATTACTATTTGTCTTCTCACCAACCCCCAACTCTGCTCCAACCTTTCTACTCCGATCCAAAAATACCCAAATAAAATCTCCCTTCTTAACCCTCGCAACTCCACCTGGTATATTCGTTCCATCATAAAACACAAACGGAATAGCTATTTCAGTCCCCTTAACCGCTTCTTGGATTGCCAAAAATTCTTTTCGTAGCGATTCCCGCGTTTGCGCTTCTTTCAATAATGCCGACTTGGTAAGAGTTTTTGGTACAAATGAAACGTTTGAATTAACACCTATTTTCTTCTTTTTATTTGAAGTATCGGGAGTGCCAGATTGTGAGGGTTCGGAATCAATGCCATTATTTTCGCCTTCTTCCTCATCCATTCCAAATGAAAGTTTGGGTGTTCCTACTTTCTTTTTCTTTTTCTTGGGGGGAGCTGATTGAGTATCGCTGGGTGTGGAGGCACTGTACTAATGCTATTAGTCCTATTCATCTTATTCAATTCATCAATTCATGAATCCATCAAATCCTTCCACCCGTCTCAATCCCAACTCTCCATCTTCACCCCGAACCCAAGCGCAAAAAGAAATAAAACTAAACTCACCCATCTCCCACAGGTGTACTTGTCCCACTCCTCCCACTACCCATCTCCTGCGCATCTCTCTCCTTCATCTCCACAGCCTCAGCCCTCCGTTTTCGAAAATCAGATAATTTAACTAATCCCACAGTTTGCGTACTAAGAACATCTTCGACGGTTTTCGATTGTGATGTGAATCGCGATTGTGGATTTGGTGTTGTAGTGCGCGATGGCGTTTCAGAGGGAGGATTGGATGACATGTTTGTAGGTTGTAAATATATTGTGAGAGAATGAGCAATTCGAGATGTTTTGCATAGGTATGGAAGAAAATAAGTCTGGTCTAGTACCTAGGTGGTTGAGCTTGGATGGACTCGAGGTGTGGCTCTGTGGCTGTGCTGATGCATGGCCTTGTCATTTCATGTGATTGTGACAGAGCTGTGACGCCTCACACCTTCGGGTCACGTGGCATGCCCCGTTTGTATTTAATCACAGGAAAACTCGCTACTCTTGTTGAACGATGGCTACCCCAAGCCCCCCAAACCTCTCTAAAACACTTTCCGACAAGGCCAGCAACCTTCTCAATAAGGTCAACGATGCTCAATCCATCTTCAACCCAGTTACCCAACTCCTAGATACCTACCTAGGCTCTGAGGAAGTCCGCGCTCTCCCACCGAGTTCACGAAAACTCCTCACCTCCCTTTGCCTTGAGTTTAAGGCAACCATCGAACAGCATTTCGATGCCTTTGTTACTGGTCATCCCCCCCCTAGGGGAGCTACTACTCCGCCTGTCACCCTCCTTTCCCCTCCTTCC
>NW_001820807.1:76266-77439 GCF_000146945.2 Sclerotinia sclerotiorum 1980 UF-70 | reverse complement strand
TCTCACAATTCGATATTCAGATAGCACACCATTCTTTCTCATTAGCGCTACAAAGTGCAGAAGTGTTCGATGCAGAAGCCACAGCCGCAGTAGCAGGGGCAGCAAAAGCCCTCACTCTAGCATCAACCAAACTGGCCACAGATCTCTGGATCTTCTTAGACAACCACGAGGCTGCTCTCCGATTAGGATCCCACTTCAATGGTTCCTCACAGAGAGTCTTTGAAGACTTTCTGAAGCTCACACAAGCTTGGGCTGTTAGACCAAGGCTCCCACACACCTCCCCCGGGAAAATCCGCGTCCGATGGGTCCCAGGGCACCTGGATATCCCTGGCAACGAAATAGCTGACAAAGCCGCTAAGGAAGGAACAAAACTCCCCTTTCCCCTCAACCCGATCTGTACGCTAGCATCCCTAAAAAGAATGATCAGAACAAGGGCCAACAAAGCAGACGAACAATTATGGAATACAGTCAGCCCACAATACTACAAAGATCTCCAATTCAACCACACTTCTAATACAGACACCCTCTCTCTGAAGAGAGCCACACTCCACCATATTCTCGCTATCAGATCACAGCATGGCGACTTCGCAGCATACCATGAACGCTTCAATCACACTACAGCCCACGTCCATTGCTCGTGCGGTAAAAGGAAAACTCCATTACACTTTTTCTTTTGCAAAAAAGGAAAAGCCTTCAAAGCGCTCACAAAGAGCCCCCCCTCCGAAGCTATCCCCTGGCTTCTAAGCAATCCCACCGGTATAGCCAAACTAGCCGAATGGCTAGAATACACCAAATTCTACACAAAAATCTGCCCGTGGCACACAGGTGCAAGATAAAAAAAAAAAAAAAAAAAGAACTTTCTTTCTTTCATTGGATTCAAACGGAGTTAATAGGTCTCTAAGGGTGCTTTTCCTCCCTCTTCTTTCCTCTCTTTCATCTTTCCCTTTTCTTTCATTAAAAAAAAAAAAAAAAAACAAGTATGCATACGAACAATCTAAACAAGTACGAGGAGACAGGGAGAGAGATCAAGAGGTAGTGATCTAGTGGACGAGGATGACCACAATTACAACCCCAAAGGCCTACCGGGCCCAAACCCCCCCTGGCGAAGGCAATCATGTAAACCCTGCCCTAGCCCCCTTTAAATTGTTAAAAATACCCCCCCTAGCTAGCTAG
>NW_001820807.1:74412-75711 GCF_000146945.2 Sclerotinia sclerotiorum 1980 UF-70 | reverse complement strand
CTATATAACCAAGATGGATTTCCTTTGTATAGTGCTTCGTGCTCAAGATCAATCATTTAGTATACTCTACTATTAGTTACGAATTGCATATCATTATTGTCATTACTTTAAGTCCCTGCTTGACGCCTAGTTATAAACCACCTCGAGAGCCTAAAGCACTTCCACGTGATCTAGACGGCAAACCTCGTAACACCTACTAGACCAATATTACCTCAGTTCTGCCCTATCAGCTTCCCACTATTCCCTGTGTGAGGTCATTCCTTTTAACATTTATTAATAAATAATAATAATAATAAAAACCTTTATTATTAATATACAAATATAAATTAAATAAATATAAATATAAATATATATTTCAATTATCAAATTAAAATTTTGAAAAATTATATATATATTTGTGACGCCTCACACCTCCGGGTCACGTGGCATGCCTCGTTTGTATTTAATCACAGGAAAACTCTCTACTCTTGTTTTCCTTCTTCTTTTCTCCTTAGCTTAGTGTGACCAAAAGGGTGTTTATAGACCAGCAATTGTATTTAACTTAGAATCTACAGGTGAAGAGCACCTGTAGATGGGGATAGCTACTCTATATATACACAAATGAATGGCCTAGCCGCAATGGCTAGGCAAAAAGAAGTCATATTTATTCCTCCAATGATCTTAATTTACCGGATAACCATTGATACCGATAACCATTGATACCTAGTACTTGTCCGGATCTGATCCTCAGGTCACCTAAATCGCATACTAATCTCGAGTAATCGTATCATGTGTGGACATGGTTAATGTACCTGAGGTTTCTTATATAATAAGGGTGGGAGGAAAGCAGGGATTTCCGTCACACTTAATATTTTCTAATACAAGATACTTTACCCAGTATTCTTGAGTGTAACAATATTTTTCAAAAAAGTTAACTTTTGATAATAAAAATTATAAAAAGTTGGGCTTGGTCCTGGTTCTCTCGAAAGATTTAATTTAAATATATTAATATAATATATCTTAATAATCAATTAACCCAATAAAATAAATAAACCTACCCCATCAACTCTCGCTTTCTCTTCTCTTTCCACTTTCCTCTTTCCTCTCTTCTCCTCTCCTCTCCTCTCCTTCTTTTCAATCTTCATACATACTCTCTATTACGCGCATTATTTCAGCATACCTCTATGATTTATCATAGACTTTATTATTATACTATCATAGCTATTTTATTTTCGGGTGATGTGACTTTATATGTACTATGAGTTTAGATATGAGTATAGTAGATATAAGAGATGATTATATACTATGATCGTGTACTGT
>NW_001820807.1:71483-73586 GCF_000146945.2 Sclerotinia sclerotiorum 1980 UF-70 | reverse complement strand
TTTGAATAAAAACATTTTTGGTAGCATTTCTCAGCGCGGAAAGCCAAACCTCATTCTGAGGATTATAAACAGAGCTATGATTTGGTGATCCATATGGTTCACGACATACCATAGCAATGGGGAATGGTTCATGAACTGGATGAGGAATGTAAGGAGTCATTTCTTCTCGTGGTTCACAATCCGGTGCATTTCCTTTGAATCCTGGATTTCTGGTATGGTTGAGATGACGAGTAACGGCTTCAATCCTTGTTTCTCCATTTTTAGGAGAAACAGCAGTTTGAACTCGAGCTACTTCACCTGCAATATCTTCATCGTAATGAGGATCATCCGTTGTGTGTTCCGGTAAAAGATTACCGGATGGTGAAGGATGTTCGATTTGTGATTGAGGAATTACTTGAGTTCCGTTGCTTAGAAATTCCTGAGTCTCTATATCGGGTCCATTGACACCATGTTGAGCTTGGGTTGCGCTTTCTGGTGAATTAGGTACTGGTTTATCGCCATCTTTTGTGTGAACAATGTGTTCAGCATCTCCTGTGGTTGCTATCGCCCTTGCGTTTTCGGCCATCATTTCTCTAGTTTTGAGATCTTTATCTTCGAATCCATGATTAACATTTTGATCACCATTCAATTGAATTTGTTCAACTCCATTTCTAATGCTCTCCGCATTATTGGTACTTCCAACAGGATGTGTAACACTCTCGGTTGTTGAAGGACCTGTGGTTGAACCTCCATTTGCTGTAGTCTCAGAATGATCGAAACCCGGCCGATTTGAAGCTCGAGGTTCATAAGAGTAAGCTTGTTGTGCCTGCATTCTTTCCGGATGTACAACAGCGGAGTGACCCCTAATAGAACCATTTTGATCAAAAATCTCATCGTGACGTTTGCTTTGGAATGAGCTCAATCCACCTTGAGCTGCAGGAGAATTATGACTTGGTAATGGAGGCTCAAATTTCTTATGCCAAGAAATCAAAGCCATATCATATAGAGAATCAACAATTGGACCTTCCAAATGTGTCATCATCTCCATATTATCATTATCCTGAATATTATTACTTTGAAGAACCGCAAATTTCCTATCGACAATCATATATTTGCAGTGAAATGTTCCGAGCATAGGTCTATGATAATTCATGACTTGAAGATCGAGATTTGGGATTTCCGCCGCCGTAGGAAGTGCAACAGCTTTGCCGAGATATTCTTTCTCTGGAACCATGTAATGGTTATCGAGTAACTGTTTCGGACTTCCTCTATCGTATTGTAGTTTGAACACTATTCTTTCTCCTCTCTCACCAGCTCTTCTCGAAAGCTCCTTCATTGCATTCGTAATATATTTCGAGGCAACCGAATTCTGCCAGTAATTGGTTGCTAGGATAACTTCTTTTTCGGCTCGAACAATCAGATTTGACATATGTCGCATAATATCCGGTACGCTAATTGAATAACTCGTTAAAATGCTGTTTTGTATAGGGGGAAGAGGTTGTCCGAAATAAAAATTCCGAACAATTGTGTGGTACATACACTGAAATCACACTCAATGGTATAACACCAGAACTTCCCATCAATGGCGGACTGACCATACAATTGCTGACACTATTATCCAGAGTACATAATGCATCATGATACATCTGCCAATCATCAATACTGATATTTTCTTGCAGATGAAAGTATCTTACCTTTAAGAAAAGTTCACTTGGTTGTGTCGAACCCCATTTCCCACACTCTAAAGCTCTTTGCAAATCCTCCGGCGTTATGGTATCTCGATGCCTCCTTGCCTCATTCTTACTTTCCTTCTCCCCTGCCGCATGTCCTCCATATAATTGCTTCCAGGCATCTCCTGGTGCCATTGTAGGATCTTTTGCAAGTAGTGAGGAGACTGTCTCCTCACTCGTACAGAGCTTATAAACCTTGTCCGATATCATGGTTCTTGGATTCCTTTCCGAGTCCTTCTTTTCTGAGTGAGCAATATCTTCAATTGATTTGTTTTATTCTTCGATATCCAATTTCTCGCTGTCGTCCTGATTTGTTTAAAGCGCTATAAGGGAAGATGATACAAGATTTGAATGGAATAAAGGTTATGATAGCCTTTCAAAATTAATGGGTACA
>NW_001820807.1:0-71383 GCF_000146945.2 Sclerotinia sclerotiorum 1980 UF-70 | reverse complement strand
TTTTGACATGCAGAGATAGAAATGATAGAAATCTTGGAAGTGGATTGAAATTATTTTCAAGTTTTGGGAGAAATAGTGTTAAAGATCTTTGTCTCGGGGTTAAACCTGCTAACTTGGTGAGAGATGGTTTAGATGAGATGTTATATATAAATGAGATGAACAGAACTTACGCATTGGTTATCTCTTTTCTTTACGTTTGGAATGGTAATCTGCTGGTGAAGTCGATATATAGGAAAAAGATGATAAATAACTTATAGTAATGAAGGGGTATGATAACATACAAGCGAAGACAGAGACAGAAAAGAAGAAGTGAACGTTAATCTGCTCTTAGCTCTTGTTTAGAACTATAACCTGTGGTCTGTGTGAATATGTTTCAATAGGCACCTACCCTACCTAAGCAATCCTAGTTTGGCGGACTTTCAGCCCTATCCATGGATAACAACGACAAGCCACTTTTGCGCGGATTGTGGATATGCGGTCACGTGAAACATGACAACACTGCTTCATCATCGCTTGATGGAGACGTTTATTCAAGTACACTTCATACCACAATTCGTTATTTCTTTCCTTTCTCATTTTCATGATAAGGATCTTTGATATCGATTAACATGGCAGCAACAATTCTGTGCATTACATCGTGCTGTCGTACATTGCGATCTGGGAGTGGAAAAACAAGATTGAAGGAACAAATCCTCAGATGAGATGAGATGATGGCTCGATAATATTTACTTTTGTATTATTGAGGTCTCTCTTATTTCTCTATCTCTGTAGTAGGGTATCGACTGATTATCTCAAGTCTTGGAGAGTTTAGAACTTAACGCAGCTAGAGAAGAAGTGAATGAGTTGGAAACCGAAATATGGCACAGCAAAAATAAATAGAGGCCCAGTTTGAAGGTTAGTGTGGCAGGTACTTATGTGGATTTTCATGCTTTATCTCAAAGGAATACATTAATTTATTAGAAGCGGTAGTTCCAGCGGCAAGTGGCCAACCTTGTGGATTCAAACCCCCAGTCCCTGCTAAGGAGTCGTCCGTTTAGTCAAGCTTCGGGCCTAAACTGAAATAGTTCCATTTCATAAATGCAACTCTCCTAATCCTTCCTCAATCAATAGCTTAATAGCAGGAACCACGCGATGTTTTGACCCATTATTCTTTTTGGGAGATCCTGCGGGTTATCACTCTCCCTTTCTATACTTTTGTGTGTTGGTCTTCATTACTTTTTGGGTCAAGCAATCATCCATGTGATTTTCTCGCTTCAAGTAGTGAAAGGCTAGAGAGAGACCAGTCCTAGCCCTATGATTGTTATTTTGCCATTCTTATCAAAGTTATTATGGAAAACGCAACCATTGGTATTAGGCTCAATATGACAAGCACGATTGCGGGTCTATATAGTCAGGAATGGTAGCTTTAATCATAAGACAACCCTCTTAATATATACAGGAATAACCCTTTCATCTTGAAAGCCGGGTAGGTCAACGTTAAGTCATGTTTAAATATTAGCTCTTATTCATCGAAAATAAGTTTTACTTTAACGAGCACGGGATAATTCCAATCATCCTCGAACTTTTGAATCTCAGGAATCTCACAACGAACGACCGGAAACATTTTACTATCAGTATTTATCATCGCTTACCACAATAAAGTATCTGGAACTTTTTGAACGAAGATGAGGTCAAATCTAGAACCATTCCTCTAGAGACCCAATCCAAAATCATCGAGTGTCTTCGAGTGAGCTACTCTAAGTTTGAAATTGATAAGAATATGCATAATTAGCATGAACGTGCAGAACATCCCACGAAATCACGGAACCTCTCCTTTACACCAGATACAGTGACGAAGAGCAACCATCACAAACCTTGGTAGATTAATTCAAGCGCTCATATTGCGGCTGTGTTTACGGCAAAACGTGAAATATTTCTCAATCGTGTTAGATCAGGGGAAATGGGGAGGTAGATTTGGCATGTTGAAGCATGACAGAACGCTCAGAACCCATCATGCATCAGAGGCCGGACAAGCTCGAAGGGTTGGAGTTGCAACGATACGAAAAGGTTCGAAAGCTAGCCACTCTAGTCGGTGATTGGAAGGCCTTCACGGCTCGTGGCAGATCTTTGAAAAATGTTTGGACGACGACCTCTAAGATGGGGTTGTTCATATATGGAATCACTGATCATTATCCTCATCTTGTTAAGCCCTGGGATCAAACATCCAAATCAAGCGCTTATGGCCCCTTGGAAAATGTGCCAGCATGTAAACACATCATCCCGGATGTATTTAACGTGCAATGCACGCCCCTCGAAATCTTGCACTGGAAGAAGTCCACTACCTCACTTCTCCCAGAGTAGCTTATAATGAGGACTTTTTTAGATAAAAAATGGATACGCATGAGATCGATGTGCTTCTGGAATGACTAACCGTAAAAGTCTTGAAGATCTCGGACTTCGCATTCAAAGAAGTACTAGATCGCTTGATCGAAGAACCTGATACATGTCCCATTGACTCACTAGATACCTCACATGACTTTAAAGTCTATTTCGACGGCTAGTTTACCTCCATCTGCCTCTTCAGCGGACTCAAAATGTTTTCCTGCGACAGAATACTTCGATACAATCACACGCGAATTCTTCCAGGAAATGGTAATAAGACTCCTCATCCACTGCGAAACCCTCAAATCCATCTCTCTAACCAGCATCTTCGGGCTTAAAAAGACTACCCGCACCTGCACATCTCCACGAGATTTAGAGATTCTTTCCATCTAAAATCTCCCCACATCCAAATCTAAGAACTCGTGTTCAGAGTAAAGGACTAAACAACCTATTACCAACTCCACGAAATCCTTCCCCAATCTCTAGAATCCCTAGAACTGTATTTGCAATCTCCGCACGATAATCCGAATCTAGAGCTCCATTTGTACGACTTAGCGTGCGTGAAACATGTGTTCCCGTTTTTGAAAATCGTCACACTCGGATATACGTCTCAAACACGTGCGCTAAAGCCCAGTTGGGGCGATGCTATGAAGTGCGTTTTGTGAGAAAAGAATATCGAGT
Organism: Sclerotinia sclerotiorum 1980 UF-70; assembly: GCF_000146945.2. Taxonomy (NCBI): domain Eukaryota; kingdom Fungi; phylum Ascomycota; class Leotiomycetes; order Helotiales; family Sclerotiniaceae; genus Sclerotinia; species Sclerotinia sclerotiorum. The sequence goes on along the minus strand of NW_001820807.1, from coordinate 68,341 downwards.
TGGTTGTTTTGGCGTTGGTTGGGAAGAGAGTTGAGCTTGCGAGGGAACCTGGTGAATGATGTTTTTTTTCTCTCTCCGGAGAATAGGTGGATGGATGATTCTGCTAGTTTGTGTTTTAAGTATTACTATTGTTTCTGATATTAATATCAGGTATTACTTTCTTGCTTGTGTTACGAGGTTTGCCGTCTAGATCACGTGGAAGTGCTCTAGGCTCTCGAGGTGGTTTATAACTAGGCGTCAAGCAGGGACTTAAGTAATGACAATAATGATATGCAATTCGTAACTAATAGTAGGATATACTAAATGATTGATCTTGAGCACGAAGCTCTATACAAAGGAAATCCATCTTGATTATATAGACCTTCATGCTTCGTGGCTCGAAGGGAGCGAAGGGATCGAGCTTCGATCCTTTCGCTCTCTTCGAGTCCTCGCATCACGTGTTATTACTAATCCTGTGACCTAATTGTTACCTATCGTAACAATATTTTAAGATCTTACTTGATTTGATCGTAACGGCTCTCAACACGTGACTTGAATGCCACACTTTCAACGTCTAAGCAATAGCCCAGCCACCTAGACTTGCAATTGGTTCAGTTATCTGACCTTATACTCCAGGCACTTCTACCTAAGTTAACCTTTCAACCAGAATGATATATCCCCCAGAAGTAAGATCTTATTATAATTTTACTTCGACCGTGGTTTTGCTAATTTTTCAGTCCATCAAACTAGGTATAGATTCTTAGAAACTAGCATTTTATTTATCATATATCATGACCATGGGAAGGGAGACGGGCATGGATTTGACTATGGAGACAAACGGTTCGGAGGCGAGCTCGAGCATGGTGATAGGCACACATGATAATTCCAATACCACACCTCTGAATTCGAAGCGTCAACGTCTTGAAAAATCTCGGATAGAAAATTCTTATCCACGAAAACGAGCCTTGAGGGCGTGCCAGGTCTGCAGAGCTCGAAAGACCAAATGTAATAACGAAAAGCCGGTATGTGGATGCTGCCAAGCTTTGGGGGCTCAGTGTGTTTATGATGAAACAAATAGTCCATACACGTTCGTATATCCAATACACTAATTGATTTATTTCAAAATGAATTATTAACTTAAGAGACTAGATTGGATTTTGCGAGTCAAATAATAGTGGAACGTCTAGATCAAGTACTCCAAAAACTTGACGAGAGAGAAGTAGATTCGGCAGAAACCCTACGCCGGATTTCTCAAGAGTTGGGCACATTTCAATCGGAAAAAGTCTCGTTGAGGTCTAGGTGGCAAGCTCCTGCTACCAATGGGGAAGGCCTTGGATCAGAAAGAGATCATGAGCTCCAGTTGGATGAAAATATGCTAACACCTTCTGCCCGGACTTCCCCTGACGCTGTCCTTGATTGGCCAGTATTCGAAAGCCAGTATCCGACAGGCTTCATTACTAGGCATTTATTTGATCAAAACTTTTTTGATGATTCCAGACCTGAAGAATCAGAACATGACGTTTCTCAGCCATCAGCCTTCATTAATGAGGAGGCTGTGCCTCAGCTTGTGGAAATCTTTCTCACTCGCGTACACACCAAAAGTCCAATTCTAGACCCGAAAACTGCGAGAGAATTTGGATTTAAGATCGCTCTTGAAGGTTTGCAATGGGATGCGTCCTCTTGTTTAGTGGTGAGTCCGGTTATTGTACCGAGTTCAAGATAGTGTCCTCACATGCAAAGATGTTTAATTAATAAATCATAGTTAATTATGTGCGCTTTAGGCTGCGTTTCCCAGCCTCTTGGTGATTCGCATAATCGCATCCTTCCAGACAATAGAATGGAGACCTCGAGGAGCGTTCTTGGAGAACAAGACCTGTCACTTGGATCGGCTTACTTTACAGCTGCTCGCAAACGAATTGGACTGCTGAAACCCAGCGTGATCGCAACGCAATGTATCTTCTTGTGTGGTGTATACGAAATGTATATGGTACACCCCCTGAGGGCTTGGAATTTCTTCGCTGACGCCTCATCCAACTTTTTCATGTACCTCAAGTGTGAAGAGTCACACTTTGGAGGAGATATATCAAGGACTAAGTCTCCCGAAACTCAGTGTATTGAAGCTAGCTTGTACTGGTCTTGCTACAAGTCTATGTGGTATGAAGTTTCTCATAAATCTATCCCGTCCGTAGACGAATTCTAATACCAATGCAAATAGCGAGTTGCGAACAGAGGTACCTTTACCTCCGTCAGTACTATCTCAGGTTAACTATGCACATTCATTACCTGAACCACCGACAAGTTTTGCATCGGGTACGAATTCCAGTTCGTAAAACACGATCTTTGCTGAATCATCTATAGTAAACGATTCACGACAAGAAGTATCGGAAGTTGGTTTCGAAATACTTCAGGAACAAGCCTGGTTTTTTTATCTATCAGATATCATAATCAGTAGACTTGGTACTCGAGTTCTTCTTAATTTGTACGATAATGGCTATCGAAGCTGGAACGTGCATAATCTCCGTCATATGATCAAGGCTGCAGATGAATTCGAAAGACAATTGAATGAGTGGTAGCACGATGATCTTTCGATGAGCTATATATTCTAGCTAACATTAATATAGGCATGCCAGCCTTCCAGAGCAAATCCAATTCAACGATAGTATAGAAACCGATCATGAGCTACGATTCACCTTACGAACTCGTGCAATGGAGGTAAAAGCATGGCTCTATCGACCATTTTTATACTATATAATACACCAAATAATACACCAATCATCAAGTAAAGTTCCGGAGCGAGTGCGACAGCTTGCTCAAAAAGCAATTGACGGCAGCATTCACTGGATCTTACTTAGACATAATAGGCATAGACACCATGGAAGTTGGTTTGTTGGAAGACTGATTTTATCTTCAGCACTCTCTATACTTGCCGCAGTCAAGGCAAAACTACGTCTGGATTCATTGGATAACTGGAAAGAGATTGTGCTAGAAGCGATCACTACCATGAAGTTCTGGGCAGACGAATCATCTGATTTTGCTGTGGGTTCTGTGGTTTTGGAAAAGTTATTTTCACAACTTTTAGATATTTCAAACGATTAATGATTAGTTTGCCTCGTCTAACGGGCAGTATATTTTCACAATTTCACAAGCAGTATCAAGCAATCGATTATTTCCGTGGTGAGCGACATCTTTCTAGTTCCTGAGTGATGATATTTTTGTCCATCGAAAATCATGCAGTAGTACAAAATCTTTTTCTTGCTGGCTCAAATATATCTATACCCATTTCGGCTCAAATATATCTGAAAGATATAACTCCAAACCCTCCAAGATTACACTTCCGATCCTCCACATTCCGAACTCTACACTCCGATTTACTTCTTTGGAGAGTACGCTCTGACTTCAATCTCAACCCTCATATCTGTGCGAGCGAGCGCAGGGACTCCAAGAGCCGTCCAGATAGGTTGGTGATTCGGACAGTATTTCTTCAACAGTCGAACCATAATCCCCATAGTTTCGTCATTAATTGGCATATGGTGCGACGTCAAGGAGAAAACATCTTCCCAGCCTTTGGAACCGGCCGTCGTTAATGCAGCCTCGACGTTGTCAAATGCTTGCTCGATTTCCTTTTCGATATCCTTGGGGATTTCCTCAGTGATACGATCCCATCCACCTGTAGGAGTCATTTTGTTGGTGATTTATTCAAAATTAAATATCTTTCTTTCCTTGAATAAAGATAAGAGGAAGAGTGATTTTAGGTGAGAAAGCGGGTTAATTTAAATGTAAGACTTACCTTGACCAGAGCATTCGATTACATCTCCTACCTGAACAGCTTGGCTGTACCAAAAATTCTGCTTAGCGGTTGTCTGTCCATAACCCTCGTAATTGAAATATTCCAAGTTAGACATAGCGACAATGTGTGTGATTTTTGAGAATATGTGGAAAAAGGTAGGTTAAGATAAGTCGTAAGCTTGTAAAATGTGTTGAGTTGTACACGTAAAGAGCAGATTTACTCTGAGGATTGTCTGCTTTCTTATATATGTAGATAAAGTGGGTATCAAAGATGCGTCTGATGTATTATTGTCGCTCCCTATCGTCATACCGTTTTAGCAAAAGGGTTTACTTTAACTCAATGTAATGCCCACATGGAAAGCACCAACTCCGATCTACAACAACTCCGAACTATAACAACTCCGATCTACAACAATTCCGATGTATAACTCTGATTTATGTAATTTTTTTCAAAAATAGATATTAAAACATTTATATATGATGTGATATTAGATTTTATATAAAATTATAACCCTGATGTATTGTTACGAGGTTTGCCGTCTAGATCACGTGGAAGTGCTCTAGGCTCTCGAGGTGGTTTATAACTAGGCGTCAAGCAGGGACTTAAGTAATGACAATAATGCAATTCGTAACTAATAGTAGAGTATACTAAATGATTGATCTTGAGCACGAAGCTCTATACAAAGGAAATCCATCTTGATTATATAGACCATCGTGGCATGCGTCCCAGTGCTCCCAGTTGTCCCAGTTGTACTGGGACAGCTGAGCCTACTGGGATCCTCATATCACATGATGCTAATCACGTGATGTTAGGTATGTGAGATCCGTCGTAACATGCATCTCTTTAATATAAAATAAAAATTTATATAATAAAATTAAAAAATTTAGATCAAATCTGTGACGCCTCACACCTCCGGGTCACGTGGCATGCCCCGTTTGTATTTAATCACAGGAAAACTCGTTACTCTTGTTTTCCTTCTTCTTTTCTCCTTAGTTTAGTATTTTCTAATATAAGATACTTTATCCAGTATTTTTGAATGTAACAAAATTGTTAAAAGGAATGACCTCACACAGGGAATAGTGGGAAGCTGATAGGGCAGAACTGAGGTAATATTGGTCTAGTAGGTTAATCACTCTTCTAAGTTCTACGGAAGTGCGAAGCTCTCTTACAGAGAGCTTCTCAATCTAGTCCTAATAGGACTAGTGCCCTGTGCACGTGCTACGCAGGAACCATTCACTTTAACAAAAATCATTATTTTGATAATTTAAAAAAAGTTATCAAGATATATATTATTTATTTATATAATATAAGAAAAAAATATAATTATTCAAATTAAAAATTATTTTTATATTTTAAAATATTATTTTTATATTTATTTATATATTTAGTTTATAATAAGTTTTTTTTATCAAATAATTATATTAAAACATTCTCAATAATTAATTTTTTATATTCATATCATAAATATATTATATAATCGATTAAATATATTTATCCAAAGTCATCTTAAACATCGGAACAATCATAAATCGGAGTTGGTACACATCGGAGTTGTAACAGGAGTTGATATTATCAATCACCAAGAGTCTAGAAATAATTGACAGAATTTTTCCCAATAACCAATAAGTAACTGCTTGCAAGATCCACAACGAATCCAATATATATTACACTTCACATCCACGTGGCGATCTTATTAATGGGGTCCCAAGTCTACTTAGTCTAGATGCATTGTATGGATCTTCGGAGTTGTACCTATTTTATGTACTTGCCCATTCCATCTATCTATCTATACTTGTAATTGGAGATATGCCAAGTACCTAGGTAATCAAATCGTATCACTACCTAGGCAACTTACCTACCTAACAAACAAATAAACAAACATATCATATATTTCAATAAAACCACCATCACCAACAAAAAAGTCAAGTTGTACGAATAGATAAATAAATTCCTACCAGGTACCTATACAAAAGTGCAAACTTGACAAGGTAAAACTTAAACTATTCTATTTAAACCAAGTAAGTATTCAGCCCTAGCCTTCTCTCTAATAATTAAATATAATATCCAACCAACCAACCAACCATCAGTGAACCACCCAACAAATCATCGATCGTACCTAATAAAAGACAACAATTGCAAATCATAAGATAGAGGAAATATCCACCTAGTACATATCAAACCTAAGAAATCCAACCACACAAACAGGAGGAGCTAGATACCTAGCTACCTACCTGTACCTAGCATCATAAAATACCTACATAGTAGACGGGGAAGTTCGGAACAACAAGCCTTGCTAAAACTCCGTAGTTTATCCAGCCCAGCCCAGAACCGGGCCGGGGTTGAAAACTTCGCACTGTACTCCGTAGACCCCACTGTAGCGTAGTAGTAATTATTTCGAGAGCGAATGGAATGACGACAAATGATTTAAAATTAAAATTAAAACTAAAGCTAGTCTTTATAAAAGGCCGGGCCTAATCAAGTTTGTATAATTTGTGACGGAAACCCCTGCTTTCCTCCCACCCTTATTATATAAGAAACCTCAGGTACATTAACATGTCCACACATGATACGATTACTCGGGATTAGTATACGATTTAGGTGGTCTGAGGATCAGATCCGGCTTCACCTGTAGATTCTGTCACACTCAAGAATACTGGGTAAAGTATCTTGTATTGGAAAATACTAAGCTAAGGAGAAAAGAAGAAGGAAAACAAGAGTAGAGATTGATTGATTGATTGATTGATTGTGTTTATCGTCATAGGCCGTAGACCGCGCATGCCTTGGCACATAACAACCTTAGCCATCTATTCCAGTTTTGGACAAATGACGCTTAGAGGAGAAACCTTTGAATGGTTTATTAGCTAGTTAGAGGGAGTATTTATATACAATTTAAAAGGGACTAAAGCAGGGTTTACATAATTGCCTTCGCAGGGGGGGTTTGGGCTAATAGACCTTTTGGGGTTGTAATTGTGGTCATCCTCGTTCATTAGATTATTGGCTCTTGATCTCTCTCCCTATCTCCTCGTATTTGTTTTGGTTGTTTGTATATATACTTGTTTTTTTTTTTTTGAATGAAAGAAAAGGGAAAGATGAAAGAAAGGAAAAAAGGAGAAGAAAAAGCATTCTTAGAGATCTATTAATTCTATTTGAATCTAATAAAAAAAAGAAAGTTCTTTTTTTATTTTTATTTTGCATCTATATGCTATAAGCAGATTTTTATATAGAATTTGGTGTATTCTAATTATTCGGCTAGTTTGGCTATATTAATGGGATTGCTTAGAAGTCAGGGGATAACTTCGAAAAAGGGGGTTTTTTGTAAGTGTTTTGAAGGTTTTTCTTTTTTTGTAAAAGAAAAAATGTAGTGAAGTTTTTTTTTTATTGTATAAGTAATGAATATAGGTTGTAATGTGGTTGAAGTGTTTATAGTATATTGCGAAATTGTTATATTGTGATCTGATAACGAGAATATAATGGAATATAGTTTTTTTTAGAGAGAGGGTGTCTATATTAGAAGTGTAATTGAATTGGAGATCTTTGTAATATTATGGTTTGATTGTGTTTTATAATTGTTTGTTTGTTTTATTAGTTTTTATTTTGATTATTCTTTTTAGAGATATTAGTATATAGATCGGATTGAGGGGAAAGAAGAGTTTTGTTCTTTTCTTAGCAGCTTTGTCAGTTATTTTATTGTTAGGGATATCCAGGTGCCTTGGGACCCATCGGATGCGGATTTTCTTGAGGGAGGTGTGTAGGAGCCTTGATCTAATAGCCCAAGCTTATATAAGTTTCAGAAAGTCTTCAAAGACTCTTTATAAAGAATCATTGAAATAGGATCCTAATCGGAGAACAGCTTTATGGTTGTCTAAGAAGATCCAGAGATCTGTAACCAGTTTGGTTGATACTAAAGTGAGGGCTTTTGCTGCCCCTACTATTGTGGTTGTAACTTCTGCATTTATATCTAATGAGAAAGAATAGTATATTATCTGAATATCGAATTGTGAGATTACGAATCCGCCCCCAATTATATTATCCTTGCTTTCACTTTTTGAGCTATCCAAGAAGATTTGTATATCGCTTCTTGGGATCTTAACGTAAAAGGCTTTAAAATCTTCGATTGCTTGTACCTTTGTTCTATCTATCGGACCATTGATACAGACCTTGATCTCTGCCCTCAATTCTCTGATTTCCTAGAATAGGAAAGCTAAGGGGTTTATATATTTAGTCTCTGGTAATGCTATAATAAGTCTTACAAATCTTGTATCTGGGATATGATTCTGTTCTTTAGCTTTGGTTATATTCTTTGTTCTGATTCTGAAAGGATAATAAAGATCTAATCTAATAGTTTATATTATATATAATTGTAAGATCTGGTTTAATTTGATCTCAAATAATCTGAATTTGACTTTTTTGTAGAGTATTGTTATATTTGTAATTTTGTATATTGGAAGAATTATTTTTATATAGATAATTACTATTTTATTAAATAAATTTATATAATTATCTATTATATTCGAGATTGAGATTAATTTATTTAAAATATTCTTTTTTGATCTGATTTAGCCTGATTATTAAGTTTCCGAGACAAAATAGTATTATTTGAGTATATAAACTTTAATCACTTTCTTGATAAGATATAAAATTATCCCTCGATATATATTATTAAAAGATCTTAATGTATTAGCTTTTTTAAAAGCTTTAATTGCAAAGATCTAAATATATAATTTGAAGTATAGTTTTCTATCAAAGTGAACTTCGAGCTATTTAAACGGATCAGGTTTGATCTTTATATTTATAGATTTGATATATATTGCAAAGATATTTGTTAATATTCAATATCCTTTATAGAAATATATAAATTCAGATTTCTTGAGATTAAAAGTAATACCTTTGATTTTTCTTTATTTGAGAGTTTTTTGTATATTCATTTTTAAAGAATTGTAGTTTGTTTATAATGAATTTGATGTTGTTAGTATCGCAATATCGTTTGTATATCCGAATCTGCTTTGTAGTTTGCTTATTTAAAAGAGAGATACAATGTAGAGTATGAACAAGATCGGGGAGATTGGTGAATCTTGAGGAAGATCGTATTCTAGTTTTGTTTCCGGATCAATCTTGCTATCTAATCGGATCTTGATGGATCGATTAATGGCGAAGGACTGAATTCATCTAATTAGATTGTTTGATTATCCTTGTTCCTGAAGATGATTTATTAGTCTTTCTAGTAATATTATATCAAAAGCATCTTTTATATTTATTGTAAATAAAATAATCTTTAATTTTTATTTTAAGAATATTTCAATATTATATATAATATAAATAATAAGGTTTATTAAGGATTATAAGGGTAAAGCTTCGAACTATTGATTCGCTAGAACTTAATACTTTAGAGCAAGTTATAATATCTTCTTTGTAATAAGTCTTTCGAGGCCTTTATTTAGGATTAAGAACAAAGCAATTGATTAGTATAATCTTGAGTTGATATAATCTGATTTGTTGGGTTTAGAGATGATTACGATAGTAGCTAATCGAAAGCATTTTGGATGGTATCTCAAATGTAGATAACCTTTGAAAAAGGATAAAGTTACTTCTTTTATTTATAGTTATATGATTTATAGGATTTTTGTTGGGATTTCATTTATATTAGATATTATATTCCCTGCTTTTAAAATGGTCAGCTCTATATCTTATATAATTATATCAAGGAAGGTGATAGATCTGTTTGAGATTGTAAAGATATTAAATAGAATGTCATCAATCTTAATTAAATTTATTAATAGATTATTAATAAAGGTTTCTTTTTTCTCTTTAATAGTATTTATAATAATTTATTTTGATAAATCTATTAAAAAAGGGATATAGTATATTCTTATAGATTGATACTATTTGATTATTTGATATATATTGTTTATATCTTTTATTTTATTTATTTTTGTAATATAAAAGATATATTTGTCACACTCAAGAATACTGGGTAAAGTATCTTGTATTAGAAAATACTAAGCTAAGGAGAAAAGAAGAAGGAAAACAAGAGTAGAGAGTTTTCCTATGATTAAATACAAACGGGGCATGCCACGTGACCCGGAGGTGTGAGGCGTCACAATATTTTGCTTTTCGGATTGTTTTTCGAAGAGAGTATTTGAATATAAATATATTGATGATTCTATATTTATATATAGCCTTTGTATAATCTTTATTTTATTAAAATTATTAAAAGAGTTTGTTTATAGATCTTTTTATAAATCCTATATAGGCTTTTGTAAGGGCTTATGTAAGGGATGATGCGGCTTGATCTAGATCTCTTAAAGAGAGTGTTTTGGGGATAGTTGCAATATTGGTGAGATTAGTTTCTAATAGGTCTTTAAAGAGTGTTTCATTCAATATATTTAGCTTGAGTTTCTTTGCAGGCTTTTGGCTTCGGTAATTCCAGTGAAGGTAGGTTTTTAAAGTGCTATAATCTAAGGTGTATTCTAATTGTTCAATAAGGGCGGTATATGCTGTATAGGGCCCTGAAAGGAAGATGAGGTCTAAGATATTTCCCTTTGAGTGAGTAGGAGTTCCGATTGGGGAGATGAGGTATAGATTCCGGGAGTTTGACCATTCTACAAAGGGTTCGGCTAGTGTTGAAGGGGATGAATGGAGGGGATTCCAGTTGGGGTGGTGGAGATTGAAGTCGCTTAGTAGGATGGCATTGTTTGAGAAGTTTTGGAGTTCAAAGAGTGTATTAATAGTTTGATTGCTATCTGTATATTATATTAGAGTATTACAAATATTTATAATAATAAATAATATATTATTTATAGATATTAATTGTATAAATATTAGATCTCTGAAGATTATTAGTTTGATTTGATTAATTTGAATTCCTATTTCTTTTCTGATATAGATGAGGATATAAGGGATTTTTTTTTAATTGTTTAATAAAATAAAGATTTTGTAGAAGGAGTAAGTTTTAATGATTTTTCTTGAGGTATCTTTGTATATATATAACTTCTGGATTGTGATGATATTAATTTGATCTATATTTGCTAGATTAAAGATGAGATCGTATGAGATTTTTTTTTATCTATATTGGTTTGGGTTATTGTAAATGGTTTATAGTTTATTAAATGGGATAGAGATTAGGTTAGCGATTGTTGTAAATCGATTAGTAGAGCGGGTATTGAAGAGGGTTGTAGAGTGAATGGAGCCGAATAGGTAAATGGAGGTTTTTAGCCTAAGTTGGTCTAAGGGAGAGAAAGGGGTAGGGGAGTCGGTTATTTGTGTATTGGATGATGGCTTTGAGTATTCAGCCTTTATACAAATAGAGTTTCTGTTTTCGAGATATATCTTCTAGATTGTCTAATATTCTGATTTTGATTTCCTTTCTTTCTCTTATAAATAAAGGGAGTATTTGGGGTTATTTATAGAATGAGAATTGTTGCAATGAAGATATTTGAGTAGGTATATATATTCAATACTATAATTAATAATATAATTGCTTTTTGTATATTTTCTCAAATTATATAGATAACAGATTTATGATTTGAGGTATATTTTTGTATTGTATTATTGAAAGCAATAATTGTATTGAGTGATCTTTGATTTTTGTATTAAAAGAGATATATTGATATTAGTCTTTAGGATCTTCAGGTTTTTTTTGAGTGGTTTTGTTCTTGTCTTAAAGTTTATTATTTATATTGAGTAATACTTATTAGATGAAAGATTTGTTTGAGATTGGATAATATGAGTAAATATCTAATTAGAGTATTTCTTTATAATATTGGAGATTTATTAAAAGATTGGGTGGAAGAGGCCTCTATATTGACTATATTACTACGTGTGTAGGCATATTAATCTCCTCTTGGTATCCTCGGAGGGGACCAATATGCCTGCTTATGGTTCGTCTAATCTAGCCTGTTTAGGTAACCGTATTACTAATCACGACACGTGATTAGTACCGGTAACTTCTATTCCTTTTAACAAGATTGTATCTTTTATAATTAAAATAAAGTTTATTTTGAATTGATTATTGAAGATAATGATTTTCTTAAGGATATAATTTAGATAGTAAATGGTTTTCAAACTGAGTTGTTTGGAAGTAGTAGTATTATTAGATGTAGGTTAAACTAAGGATCTAAGTTACAGTAATGGTAGAATTGAAGATATTCCCAATTATGGTCCGTGCACCATAATGGTCATATGACCTCAATTCTAGGCCCATAATGACCTTAATTTCAACAAATGGTTTATTTCTTTTGGGCTTCAATTTTGTAGTCTCCGATTGTGGATGATATAATGGTTTTCTGTTTTTTAAGGGCTAATAGATTAATTGTTGAGCTAATATAGAAAGTGAAGTCTATTTTGATCTCTTAAATCTTTTTTAAAAGGGAGGTATTTGGTTCGAGGACTTTCTTTAGGATTGTAAGGATTGCAAAAGATCTAATGCTTTGGGTTAGATGTATTTGGTTGATTTATATAAATAAATAATTATCGAAGAGAATCTTATTTATAAGAATAATAATTAAAATAAAGTTTTTTTGAGTATAGGAGGGCTTGGAGCCTATAAGTATTGTAAATGTATTTGTATAAGTAGTGATTGGGAGGGAAAGAGGGGAAAGGGGGGTGATAAATGGAGTAATAGTTTTTTTAGGGGGGGGATGATTAGTAACAAAGGTGTCGAAGTATTGTTCGATGGTTGCCTTAAATTCAAGGCAAAGAGAGGTAAGGAGTTTTCGTGAACTTGATGGGAGAGCGCGAACTTCCTTAGAGCTTAGGTAGGTATCTAGGAGTTGGGTAACTGGGTTGAAGATGGATTGAGCATCGTTGACCTTATTGAGAAGGTTGCTGGCCTTGTCGGAAAGTGTTTTAGAGAGGTTTGGGGGGCTTGGGGTAGCCATCGTTTTTTTTGATCAAGAGAAGAGAGTTTTCCTGTGATTAAATACAAACGGGGCATGCCACGTGACCCGAAGGTGTGAGGCGTCACAGATTCTAAATCAAATACAATTGCTGGTCTATAAACACCCTTTTGGTCATATAATTCTTGTAAAAGAATCTTATTATTTAAAATACTTTTATATCTGAAAGTTATTTATATTTATTATATTATATAATATTTTATTTCTTTTATAGATATAATTAGATTGGAAATTTTCAATATTTTACTTATTTTAAATAATAATTTTTTTAATTAAAATATATATAAATATTATTTTCTTTCTATTATTATAAATTTATTATAAAATCGATATATTATATAAAAATATCAAAAATTTCTCAATTAAACTTTAAAGATTAATAATTGACTAACTTAAGATTTATTATAATTATTAACACCTCGCCTAATATATATATATCTATCTAACCTCCACCCCCACCCACACCTACATTCATACCCATACCAAGAATATATTTCATACAATGAATAAGAATAATAGCAAATACTTCTCCCCTCCTATCCTTCCCATCCCTTCCCATCCCATCCCTAACACCCACACGATACTCCATGCACCAACTCCAAACAGCCTATTAACTCTTCCAGCCAACCACCTAAAGCTAAGCTAAAGAAACAATACGATATATACAAGCCCAAGCCCCAGCCCAGCCAAAGCCCATCAGACAACCTACACATAATCCTCAGATGCATTTTAAAAGTGCCAAAGACGAATGCGATGATAAAGGGGTATCGATGCTCGAAAATGATGATTTGAAAGCCGACTACTCCGGAAAAAAAATGCAATTATTTACTCCCCCTTAAAGGATACCTCATTGAATGTACTTTATCGGTTGAGACCATGGATAATAACACAATGCAAAAAGTAAAAGAGAATCGATCTGCGTTACACGAACTCAGACACGTTCTGGTATACGTCTTCCCTGCGGCACGGCTAATTCAACTTCTTCATCACTACTCTCATCAACCATTTCATCTAGCATTCTGTCCGTTATCCTTCTACCATTGAGGTTATTTCTCACGGCAGATTTCCTACGACTCGCTGCTGGATATCCATTTTCACTTCCACAACTACTAACACTTTCTGCAAATTCCACTCTGCGTTGAGTTTGAGGTCCCATTTTACCCTTCCCATTTTGGGCTCTTTGAAGACTGAATTCTGCCCGAAGAGGACTATGCCGAGGACTTGTTTGACTTCCATGTGGAGGAGTTAAGGTAGGCTCCATAGATTGCGAGTTACCCGGTGAACCCATGGATAATAATGTTGCGATTGCATCTTGTTCTTGTATCGTTTTATTTACAGAAGTCATGGCATGCTCGGGACGGTTATAAGCAGTTGTATTCGGTGTTCGTGGAGCAGAATTATTGTTGAAAGAGTGGTGAGAGTTGGCGCTTGATTGTCCTGGCATGGATGGCGGTTTTGAAAATTTTGAATCTGATCGCCTGGATGAAGCAGTCGGTCGTATATCAGCTGGAGGAGCGAGAGATTTAGATTGTGGATATGAAGAGCTATATAAGTTGTGTCTGTAGGAATGAGCTCCATTGGCAGTAGAATGATCACGCCAGAATGATTCATAGGTTCTAGAAGGTGGTTCTGTTCGCGCGTACAGGTCAAAATCAGCTGTAGGTCGTTGTCCAAAGACGTCCGTAGATCCCTGGCCTTGAATATTTGCTATAGCTGCTCTAGGAGAGGTAAGAAAGTTTCTGCGGGCGTTGAAGGTTGAATTTGATGATGTTGGAGATCCGGCCTGCGATGCAATAGTTTCAACTTCGTTAATTGACTTTGATTCCCATCCATTGTTGACTTTAACCATTGCATAAGAAAGGCGGGTTCGTAATTCGGAAGATAGCTGTTTGGACTTAGTCAAATGCTTATTGCTCTAGAAATTATACTGACCTCTCCCAATCTGGTTGCGACTGAAGATACATTGCTGACTGTACTTGTATTTCTAGTATGGCTTCGGACAGGTGGTGGAGCTTTGGGACTGGGCGAATTTGAGTTTGAATTTGAAGTTTTTGGTTTTACATGACCATCTGCTGTTCTCTTCTGACTGGCATTCAGGGTGACGTTGGCTTTTGGAGGTGTTGTAGTAGTACTGCTTTCGAGTGGTATTTGTGCGGCAGCCAATTGTGAGAGTTGTGAAAGTTGCGATAATGGACCTCCATCTTGTGTGGTACTTTGTAACGAGAATTCCTCGATAGTAGGAGGTGTGAACACAAGCTCGTGACCATCTGTCGTCGATTGAGAATTGTTGGAGGTGGTCGCAGTTGCTTTCGCGGATTGTGTTGCGACGATACCCCCAGCACTTCCTACTTTTGTTTCTTGCGATAATAAATTTTGAAGCACCGTTGTTTCTACTAATGCCGGTTCATGCGCACCGATAGGGGTGGCAGTATTGTCGTTGTTTGCCATCAGAGGTATAATAAGACGCGGGTTTCCGTCGCGTCGAGTGGGACTCGATATTGTAAATTACCCGGATGCGAGAATGTCAATGTCGCGACAATAACTCGTAGATTGAATGATACCGGAATGATTTTGCGAAAGTAGCAATTGCTAGGGAATGAAGTCTTGATGTGATATAAAGATATATGTCGTGATAAGCTGTCGGAGCTAAGGATATATGAAGAGAGGTGTAGGTATGTCAATTGATTGATTTGTCGATATCGATGTTTAACTTTGGCTTGATAATGATTGTGGCGGGTGATATCGTTATGCTGGTCTGTGGGCAGGTGTGGTGGGTGGGGAGAAAGAAGGAATCAGGGTTGCGCGCGTCGGTCGTTGGTCGTTGGTCGCGAGAAAGACGCCTCAGTTGTTCCGCGTGTGTATTGACGGGTCTCCCCGGATATCTCTTCGAAGGGTCTTCTTTTTGAGCGACAGATAGAACAAGACAGATGTAGTGGAATTTGATTAATTTGATTGCTTTAAGAGTACCTCAATTTGTAGTGAATTTGACGCAAATATTTAATCAGGGAATAATATTGTATCATAAGATTGCAGTTGGTTGTTCCAATATGTATTACCTTCGCACTCGAGTTGAGTGCTGATTCCTCGAAGTGGGAGTAGGAGTGAGTGTGAGTGTGAGTGTGAGAGTGCAAGGAAGATGGATGAATGATAAAAATCAAGTAACGAGTTCCGTGAATGTGGGCTCTTATTAACTACCTATCTAGCATCTAACCACCTACCTACCCTACCATCCTCTCAAGCGTGCTTGGGGAGACGTGAGTTGAACCCCACCTAAAAAACCTGCACTTCGCGTAGTCACGGGGTTCTTAAGGGGTTATAATTTACCTACTATATCACGCCACAAGCGCTTGTTGAAGAATAAAAGAAGGAAAAAGAAGAAAAAAGTAAAATGAAACCAGCCTCACCCCACTATTGAGTTGAAGTGGGGGATTGGAGAAAATATATGGTGCGAGTGGTGACTTTGAATTGTGATTCACATTTGCTTGTTTGTGAGTGACCCATGTGAATAAGAATTCGATTGGTCGTGCATATACCAGTATGGTAAGGTTATAATCACATCTCAATATATATTAATCATGAAGGGCAACCATATAAAAATTATATGAGTAATTTGGCAAATAATTATCTTATGAGGCTGTGATTCGCCTAAGGCACACAATCCCCTGGATTATCTCGCCAAATCTACATTCCATACTACAATTCTTTGGATTGTAGATACAAGCCCAATACCAATGCGATGACATTATCCGAGGTATTAACTCACAAAATTTCTGTACACTAAAGTCATAGATAATCGTTCCCTAAAGAGCGGATGGAATAGATCACCTCCGTTGGGGCTCAGATGGATATTGGAGCTGCCAGATTAGATACCAAATGACGAAGAGGTTGATCTCGTAGATTCAATTTGACATTCCTCTGGTAAGTAGTCATTTATCTATTGTTGTTTAATTCAGGTCATATAAAGTATTAGGTCTGCGTTTTGCCTTGTCATGACCCTATTTTGCATAGGCAAGCCACATCTCCTGGTATCCAACGCTCATCGCGCGGTTATGCTCAAGCAAGATGTTAGGATGAACTCTATAGTATCAGCCTGGGAAGCTTGAATACCTCCTCAAAGCTTCTCTGGTAAGTTGAGTTCATTTCTGATTGGGTGAAGTGTCAAGGGCATCTTTTCGTGAGATGAACGTCTTTCGACATGCGAAGCTATTATAGCGTTCACTTCTCCCCTAACAATCCTCGTCTGGAAGCAATATTTACAAGGTCGTTGAGGAGTTGTCTTGTTGCCTGATATTGTCCGCCCTCTTCATACTCAACACTTGATGGTTGTGTGAGTTTCAACCTTCCTTCGCCAAGTACAAATGCGCCACATGCAATCTTAACAATCTTCACCTTCTCATGATTTAGGTCCAATGCCAAATGCGCCTTGATGTAACTTTTCAATGCAGCCATAAACGGAGATCCATCTTTCGTGATTTTACTTCCTCGGGAGAGCATACGAGGTAGATCTTCCCTGGCAATATGGATTTCAATAGTTTTGAGAGTAGCAGATCCACCAGGTATGTCGAAGCCAACGGATATTTGGATTTCTTTAATGATTTTCTGTAAACTAGCTTGGCGCTCTTCGGCTGTTGCATCTTCGTTGATCGTGTTGGATGTGTATTGCTCGAATGATTTCGACAAATCGTTTCCTTCCAATTTCAAGGCCGACACCCTTGTATCGAAAATCCGACAGACGTATTGTATGAATGTTTCCCTTAACGACAATGGCATGCGTGTTAATAGCAAAGGTAAACTCAGAAATCCAGATTCATCATCAGACGATTGCATGATTGAGTCGTTCATGTCGTCTTCGGGAGTCGAGCGTAATAAAATCGCAGTGTAGTTCGCCTTCTCGTAGTTGACTTCCACGAGTATTCCACGGTTATGTGTAGTCTCCGTCATGGACTCGCCAAGGTTCTCCTCTGTTGTATCCTCGACAGCCCATTCAGCTTCTCTTTTGAAAACTTTCCATACCACCGTTTGCAATACACCTACACGAGCCAATGGATCATCTTCAGACCCTAATCCAACCTGCACACCCCGTAAAACGTCACCTGCTAATATATCTCGAAATCGACGTGCATGTACTTGCAAGTCCGCATCATTAAGAGCTTCTTTGCCAATGTAGAGTGGAGAAGCACGATATATGGAAAATGTAGTGTTGTAAAGGGGATACTGAGAGCCAGGTGCCGGAGCCATTAATTCTACACCCCGCGGTGATTTGGGTCGCGTTTGTGAAATTGTTTGGCTGATCGCAATGTCTTCGAAAGTTATGAATTCTCAAAAGGGTTAAGAGGAACTTTTGTGACAATAATATTCCTAATTAATACTATGTCCATAAGAAAGAGGACAATTGTGCTTAGAGGCTTGTCCTGACCTTGACTTCAAGGTAAGATTATATATGACCCAGAAACGCGACGCGGGGACATTTTTGACAGGGATTAATGATGTAGCATCATTAGCGCGAATTTTCGAAGATCCCTCAAGACCTTACGCACGTGACATGTACTTTAATGGGCCACATGATTGCTGATTAGCCCTTCAAAACTTCAATTCTCATCGCTCGATTTCAAGGTTTCCATTTCTTTACTTGAATTTCAATTGTTAATGAGTTTGAAAACTTATATATATGTGCCATAAATCAAGAGTCATTTACATACTCCGACGTTGCCTTTTTACGGCCACCATCGACATCGACCACTTATCAACCACTTTCATTGTATTTTTACTTCCCTCGTACGTTAAGGTTATCAATTCGTTCTTACCTCAGAAGTTGTGCATAATTTTTCTCGATTGCTTTTGGTTCATACTTTTTGCGGTGTACCTTGTTCTTTGCACTATAATTAGATTCTGATCTCGTCCGAGCAACTTGGCAGCTCGAGCGGCAGCTAGTTCTATATGCACTCTAAAAGGAACTTTCGAAGAAGTAATTTTATGGAGCTATGATGTTCCGTCATTGCTTTACGGTTTTATTCCACATGACATAAAGTTTTACATGAATCTTGAAGCCTATCTCTGCATGTAACGAGTGTTACCACTGTGTCGCTGTCTTTCACGTTATGTCGAGCTTAAGATGACAAGGGTTTAACCTCGAAGTTTCAGGAGAGATCATTGGATGACAGGGAAGCATAGACGTAAGTGTCCAACGTTGATTCAATATGCTAGGAAAACTTTTAGGGAACTTCCTTCTATATCACTGATAGAATGAATTCTCAGTCTGTGCCGGTATGCGGAGAAAGGCCTAGGAGTGTTACTCGCGGATAAACATGGTTCCGCACGCTTAATCTATGTCATTCTGATTCGAGGATGGGACATGAGCATGAATGCCCAGAAAAGAATTCTGTTGAAGGCAATTGGCGCTAAGTTTTAAAGTATTTTGGGAAACTGGCATCTTGGCACCTTTTGAAGCATCAAGAATCTTTGTGAGTTTGGACTTGGTTATGCATCTGAAATTACTTCCCCATTCACACTGACATCTCAGCCCTTTTCTTTTGGGAACAAGCTGTTCTATTCTTGGTCAGGGCTTTCTCGTCAATGCTTAAAGCCTTTCTGATACTAGCTCCCACCGTTTAAATTCTCAATCAGCCTATTATCATGAAAATGATTTTTTGACATGCAACAATTCGAGCCTGAGCGCAGCTACATGTACGCATATAGTCGTGAGTAAACCCTCAAGATTTTGAGACGCAATCGGTAAACATTACAAGTACGCTAGATTCGAAACAGCCGTCGGGAAAGATGGGATCAACCCCTACATTGAATTCATGATTCAATCATCACCAAAAACTACATTGTTAAATACGCCTAAGCAACAAAATCGTTCGATTCTTGAAGTCCAGTGCCAATTTATGATTTTAATCGAAAGATTTCGACAGATTCAAAACTGAGAAGTGGAAATTTTGAATCGTCAACGTCATATAAAGAAAAACAAAATTCTTCCAGTCATCTCATGTCACAGATCAATGGTGAATTTCGATTAGATGAAATTGCTTTACTATCGTTTCAGAGCAGATCGCTGCTTACAATGAAACCTTTCGCGTGCTCTACCCGAAATGGGCGCCTCCATCGGGTAATTTGTCTGAGCGTAGTTTTTCCAACGTCCGCTACCCAGTTTTTCTGGAACGACCATTGAGTCCAATCTTTCCACTAATTTACTTCGGACGCATCTGGGGTTTTCTTGGAGTTCCTTGGCCATGGGTATATACAACGTTGACGGATCAATCATAGCGAGTCAGCCGTTCACTCTTCATCATCAATGTTCTCATAATTTACACTCGCTTATCTATATTCACAATGAAGTTCTCGTGTGTCCTATTTGTCCTTTCCATTCTCACATTCTCTACTGCCTTACCCGTCACACGACGTGGTTTCATCAATGGGTTGGCTGTTCGTGAGGGAAACTCTACTTTGGCATCATTTGGCAATTCTACATCCTCATCGGCATCATCAATATCTTCTGGTAGCGCAAAGCCAAACACAACGATCGACTTTGAAGATCTAAAAAGTGATGCCGCCGCAAAAAAAGCAACTAGCGGTAGCAAAAGCAAAGTTACAGCAGCACAAGTCAAATCAGCAGTATCTGGATTTGCTAATGATGCCAACACCGTATCAGCTGCCTTAAACAAACTTCCCAGTATGACGAATATATTGGAAATCGCTTCGCTTGCCGGAAAAGCATTCAATGCAGAATCCGACGAGGATTCCCAAAGATCGGTTCTGTTTGCCGCGGCGGGTAGTGCAGGTTCCTCGGCAAACAGCAAGATCGTTAAGAACACTCCTGCGGTCCTCAGAGGCTTGAAGGCTATGATGGTAAATCCTTCAATTTTCTCTGTAAAGTATAATGTGGCTACTATCGAAGCTGCTCGGTAAGCATCTTCCACATCGATTCAAATCTCGGTTCATGAGCTTACGCAAAATAGAAATCCCAATATTCTGCCTAGTATCACACAACTCTCAAATGCAGCGTTGAGTGCAATGAATTTAGCTCCAACGGCGCAGAAGTTCCCTGCTACTGGACAAGATTAGGCCGGTCCCAGAGCTGCACGCGTCAGATTATTTGACTCGCGTCTCTTGTTGTATGGGCGGGAGGTACTCTTAAAGGATAATTAAGGATTTATTTTGCCTTATTTCCGTTTCTTTGCTGTGCATATACTTTACTTTTTTTGGTGTGCGGGAAATCTGGGGGCGTTACGTTTGGATAGGGCGTTACGTTTGAACAGGAATGGGATACCATGGGATCGGAGTTATTTTTTGTTAGGAAGGAAAAATGCAAAGTTGTTTTTAGGAAATCGAGAAGATATCCAGTATAAGGAGATTGTAAGAGTCTTAAATTTGAGATACAAGGGTTTGCTTCTCGGGCAGCAATTTGCGCCAGAATTTATTTTCTCACGTGTCACGCGCTTTTCATGATGCTCAATCGCATTACCACAATATCTATACCCGCACTGAAGGCTCAAGTATAAACAACGAAGAAGATGACATATCATTTCATTTCATTCGCAAGCTCCTTCTAAAGACGAATCCCCAGGAAGCTCAACGAGAAAATTAAACTCGGATAATATATGACCAGTCTTAAATCCACGGATTCACAAATCTAAGAAACTCCAAAGATCTTTAATAAGTGACCTATACAGGCATGAACTCTAGCAATAAGTTATCTGTGTCTCTCTTGCTATGGTATGAAAATTTATTCTTCTATCCTTCTTATCTACACTAATATATTCATATAAGCTCTGAATAACCCTATCCATAAAAGTCTTAATATGCTGAAGAGCCCGCACGCAGGAATCCCATCCTATTATATCTTCCCTTTCATATCCTACTTACTTATTTAAACCTCTCTTGAATCCCGTGTTTCTCTACATACAGTTTAGCTACTTGTTAATTTATCCCTTCACCAAGGTGCAGAAATGCATGTATAATTCGATGGGTTTGTTTATAGGAGAGGAGGAGAAGGATATATGTGGCTAGGTTTTTTTTTTTTTTTTCTAGAAATTAATGGGGTGGTGGAATGGGAGTTCTGGATTCTTGGATGTGTGAATTAATTTTGGGGTGGTAAGGATATGGTTATGGTTATGGTTATGGAGCAGAAGAGTGAAAATGGGATGGAATCTTTGAATATTTCACATGTTGTTACTGTTTGTGGGATATATCGCGAAGGGGATGCTGCTGATGAAGTTAACCTGTGGAGGGTGGCATTGTGGTATAACACTTCAAGAAACGGGACGACTAAGACGGCGGACAAGGATGTCATTTATTTCTTAGTATATGTAGTCTTCTATCTATATTTCCCACCATCTCATAACTTTACGGGTTTTAATATAATGTTGTCTATCAGTCTTACTGGAGGCCCATCAGACAAACCAAGATCCTCTCCAGGTTGTGGTGCTTCTACTGGCAACATCTTTATCGCTCCACTCAAAATTGCGCCTTTCGTTTCGTCAACTTCCTGGATCTCTTCCATGTTCATAGGATCCGTCAATGATATATAATCCAACTCGAACCTTACTCGTTCCTCGGGCTTCAATTGATGCTGTTCCATTAGCAACAATTTCGCCAATTCCAATGCAGGTCCCAAGAGCTCATCTCTTGATCGATGTCCAAGTTTATATCCCTGCTCGGCCACTCTGAGCACTTTGAATAGTGCTGTAGCTACATCCCTTCTCCTCTTCCTAAATAAACATTCCTTGAACTCAATGCCAGACCATCGTGCTCTCTTTGTGTATCTCCGATGACAACTTTGGTATCCATGCAGAAATCCCTAACCATCTTCTTTATAACCACAGTCTGCTGAACATCCTTTTGTCCAAAATATACCTTCTCTGGCATAACAATATTAAATAACTTCATACAAACAGTAGCCACTCCTCTGAAAAATGTTGGCCGACTGGCCCCCTCCAACAGCTCTCCAACCGGTGTGATTGTGACAAAGCTCCCTTTCGCTTTAACTTCTTGACTCGGCGGCCCACTAGGATACATTGTCTCTGTTGTAGGCGCAAATACCGCGGCAATCTTTCCCATGTTTCCATTATCAGCTAATTCCATGTCGAGATCCTTCAACATCTTGCAATCCTTTTCCCATGTCTTCGGATAACTATCAAGATCTTCGTGAACGCCGAATTGAGTTGGATTGACATAGATGCTCACTATCACATTTGAATTATCTGCAGCGGCAAGACGAATGAGTGATAAGTGACCCTCATGAAGAGCTCCCATAGTTGGCACAAGACCAACCGTTCGATAATCGATTAGTTGTTTGCGACGCCATTGGCGAAGCGCAGGTACATCTCGGAAGATCTTGATGGAGGTACTTGGTATTGTAGGATTGGCGATTCGATGGAGCAAGGCAGAAGCCGTCGAGAACATTCGCGGGGAACAGTATGCTCGAGTGGAGGAGTCGAAGAGGGGCACCACTGATCGGCGCATTGGGAACGACATCATCGCGAACAATTGAGCCTGTTGTACTCCAAAGTGAGTTTCAAAGTTAATTTAGATGAGAAACTAATATGTTCAACCCAGTTAGGGTCCATATCGGCAAGAGATATCAATTTGAGTCATCCTGTTCTGTTATGTGCAGCGTAGAATGAAGCCTGAGATAATTTTTGACATTTGCGGGTGGGACGCTTATCCAGGAAAAGCTTAGACCTCCCGCCCTACAGTACATACTAGCGGGGCTGTGATGAAATGGCCCGAGCTCAACTTTTTTTCTGGGACGAAACTTTTGCTTTTGCATTTGCATCTGCATCTGAGCAATTTCTTGTACGAATTCTCGGCATTTCAAAGCAAACTTTCAACAAACAGTAACGATGGCTGACGATGGAATGTTAATGAATTTTGAGATTGGAGAGGTACCAATAGTTACCAAACAGTCATTTAAAGGAGGACGTTGGAAGGATCGATTGGCTGCGAAGAAAACCGCACAGCACCGAGTTTCTAGGAGCACAAGTAAGCCCTCGACGAGAGAGATATTTTCCGAACGACAACATGATACTGGCGCTGAAGAGTACATTGGTCGCGAGCCTTCATTGAGGGCACCAAAGAGACAACGGGTTGACGATAATTACGATTCTTACGGTGGAAGAAATGAAAGTACAGCAGCTTATGCTTCCGGGAAACTTCCATCTGGCAGCATAAATCTAGGCCGGGGTAGGAAAACTACCTTCCAGGAAGAAACTAGGCCTGCATTTGTTGCTGGTAAATTACCCCCTGGTAGTATCAACATTAGTGGAAAGAAGGCGACCCCAATTCAGGAAGAAACCAGGCCAGCTTTTGTTTCTGGAAAATTACCTCCGGGAAGTATAAATTCTGGTGCAAGGAAGGCGATTTCTTTCCAGGAAGAAAAGAAACCTGCTTACATTTCTGGAAAGCTCCCACATGGTAGTATCGATGGCATGCGAAACCGTGAAATGGCCGCTGTGCACCGCGAGATCGCCGAAGGTGGGAGAAAGCCAGGCCAGGTTGTCTCGTCTCTATTCACATTCAATCCTACTTCGAAGAAAAAGTTTGATGAACCAGAAGAAGAATCAGAACCGGCAAAACCGTCCAATGCGCCTTTGACAGAGGAAATGGCGACGTTCACAAATCTAGGACTATCGAGAAGACTTGCCGCCCATTTATCTACAAAACTTGATATGAAAGCCCCGACTGCAATTCAAAAAGCATCTGTGACGCAACTGATATCGGACGATAGCGATGCTTTTATACAGGCAGAGACTGGATCTGGAAAAACGTTGGCGTATCTACTGCCCATAGTGGAGCGAATATTGGCTTTGAGTGATAATGGGATACAAATACATCGAGATTCTGGACTTTTCGCCATTATTCTTTCACCTACGCGGGAATTGTGTAAACAAATCGCAGCTGTTCTGGAGAAGGTTTTACGCTGTGCTCCATGGATAGTTGGTACGACAGTCAATGGAGGAGAAAGCAAACAATCAGAAAAGGCTAGACTCCGAAAGGGTGTCAACATCCTTGTTGCAACGCCAGGGCGATTGGCAGATCATCTTGACAATACCGAAGTGTTGAATGTAGCTACTGTGAGATGGCTAGTGTTGGATGAGGGAGATAGATTGATGGAACTTGGATTCGAGGAAGAGATTAAAGGTATCGTTGAGAAAATTGGTCGGAGATCTGTGGCTAGTGGTAGTTCGGAAATGATGTCTCTTCCGAAGCGGAGAGTTACAATTCTATGCTCTGCTACGATGAAGATGAACGTTCAGCGCTTGGGAGAAATCAGTTTAAAAGATGCTGTACACATTCAAGCGGATCCATCGGAACAAGAGAAACAAGACAAGGCGAATGGTATTGAAGCCGATGATAAAGCATTCTCTGCCCCTACCCAATTGAAGCAGTCATATGCTATCGTTCCTGCGAAGCTCCGCCTTGTTACTCTAACGGCTCTCTTAAAACGTGCCTTTGCAAGAAAGGGATCCGTGATGAAAGCAATTGTTTTTATGTCTTGTGCAGACTCTGTCGACTTTCACTTCTCGCTCTTTTCTCGCAGCGCCGAGAAGTCAGCTGAAGCTTCAGAAGAGGGAAAGGTCGATCCACCCACGCTGCCTAAGTCAGAACTGATCAAAGAGACTATTACGCATGGAGCTACGATTTCAAACAACTCCAACCCTGTAATTTTACACAAGCTTCACGGATCTCTTGCACAAAACATTAGAACGGCAACGCTCAAGGCGTATTCTGAATCTGCCGATCCTTGTGTTTTGATATGTACTGATGTTGCATCTCGAGGTCTTGACCTTCCAAATGTTGACTTTGTCATCGAATACGATCCGCCTTTCAGCGCCGAAGATCATCTGCATCGTGTTGGACGAACGGCCAGAGCTGGTCGTGAGGGTCGTGCTTTGATCTTTCTCATGCCCGGCACCGAGGAGGAATATGTATCTATCTTGGCTTCCGGGTACCGTGAAGGAAGGAAGGCCCTGACACATCACACTGCTGAAGATTTGATACAAAAGGGTTTCGGTGGTACGGGTCGCGAATGGGAAGAGAGGGCTACGAATTTCCAACTAGAGGTTGAGCGATGGAGTTTAGATTCACCAAGATATCTCGAAATGGCACGTCGTGGATTTCAGAGTCACATCAGAGCTTATGCCACTCACGTTGCAAACGAGAGACACATATTTAATATGCAAGAACTGCACTTAGGTCATTTAGCCAAAGCATTCGCCTTACGAGACAAGCCTGGAAGTATCAAGGTACCAGGATTAAGACCAGCGAAAATGACAAAAGCAGACAGAAGTGTCGCGGCTAGGAAGGCGAAGAGAGGTGAAAAAGAAGAAGAGAAAGCTCCAGAGGGAGAAAGAGTACGGAAACAGAGGAAAATGGAGTTGGATCTACCTACTGTGGATAGTAATGAGGTTGCCGCGAGGATGAAGAGGAAGATGAAGGAACATATGTCTGCCGCGAGTGAGTTTAACATTGGTTGAGTAGTGGTTCACCTCATTGTCAGTACTACAAAAATACAACTCAAATTGATGATCATTTTCATAAGTCAACTTGAAGAGACATTCATCTGTTCTTTTACGTTTTTCTCGTCACTTCTTTAATGATTCAAGATTTATGACATCCTTCTTGTAAAATAAACAATGTCGCACAAGATATTTGAGGCTTCTGACTAGATTACTGTTATCATCCGCCGCAAGGCAATCAGAAATGACAAGTCCATTCCACAGTTAATAAACCACGGATCTGAAAACATCGAGACTACCTCAGATACATGATTGCGTCTTCGGATTCAGTTCCTTCGCCCAGTTCTAGGGTCACCCATTGTCCCGTCAGTAGAGTCAATGGCCTCATGTTCTCACGATGGAGATGCCAACGCCTGTAATAATGAATGGACCACTCTTCACGAGCTCTGCCGAGAAGTGGAGACATATAAAGTTCAAGTGCATGTATTCTTTGTGACGCCGTACTCAAGTTATTTGAAAGTGAGGGTGCTCGGTGCCGGGATTTCTGGTCTATGAACTGCTGCACTAAATATCCAGGAGCATTTAAGCTAATGTGGTGGTCAGATGGAAGGAAGTAAAAGGGGTATTCAGTGGCATTTATTCTTTAGAAGGTTAGAGGTTGCTAAAGATAATCTGCAAATGAATAATGCAATTGTAAAATAATAATCTCTGGGTGACTGCAGTTGGATGGTAAATGATTCAAATAGATGTTCCATTAAAATATGAAGTTAAAATGGAAGATATGACTCATGAATTCATTAGTGAAATAACTAAGTGGGAATAGCTTCACTTTCCCGTTTACAACTAATTCAGGCCCCAAGGCCGCTATTTTGTCCAGATATCATGCCTTTTTATACGGCCTAGGGGATCCAGTTTTGCCATAATTACCGGCTCTTCTACGATCAAGATGGCTGTATTTATAGGCAAACAAAACCCGTAATCATGATTTGATTCTAGTCATGGTATACGGGTGAGAAAGCACATTACGGTTTGGTTTACGATATCAAAATTCTTTGGTTTATTTCTACGCTAAACAATAATAATAATGTTTTAATCATTGCTAACAGGAAGTATTTGAATAAAACAAAGAAAAAACTTGTAGAATTACTACAGTATCTGATACGAATCTAGTTCCTAGATGTTGTAATTAGACGTATATCTTAGACAACAACTATTTACCGAGACGCTAAGTATCCTTCGGTTAACCGTATTGTCTCGGGTACTTGACACTACTATTTTCCAAAAAGTATAAAGTTAAACTCGATTCTACTCTTACAATGTAAAATAAACAACCATTCGAACACTACCGTTATCATCAGTCTTGCAAAGGAAAAGCGGAAACTATTTGAATATTTGATATTCGATAATTAATACCTTAAGCAACCATGCATCATGGACCAAAGCAATACACAACACTTTGGTATGTTAACATCAACAAGCAATCGACTTTTACTTACAGTATTTGTATGCGTTGTTATTTCAAAAGCCATCACATTATTTGTACCTGGTCACTACAACTTTACAACAATCAGAACATACAGAAAAACTATTACATTACTTACGATACTAATCTTTCTCATCGTCGCCATGGATATCGAAACCTTTAAGCAGCTCCTCCCATTCCTTCCGAAGTTGATCAATTACGCAAAAACTTGTTATAAATGGTTGAAAGATTCGGGAATAAGCAATGAATCTATTTCCTGGGGCGCGGCTTTTGTCTTAGCCGTCGGCTTAATCCTTTTATCTGTCTACTACGTCTTGAAATCTTTCTTCGAATTCGTTGAGCACCTCGCCGGATATTTCTTCGGATTTTTTAAGGATCTCTCTAAATATAAACGCGCCTTCCGATTTTTGAAGCATTTCTTAAATAGCATCCAACCTTCGGCAGTTATAGCATCTCTCAGCGTCCTCTTCATTTTCCATCGTAAATTGGATTCAGATCTCGGACAAAATCAGCGGTTTGTTCTTGCTCTTATAGCAATAGGAATGATCACGTTTTGTCTTATCATAGAGAGACCGAAGGAACAACCAACAGATGTGACTAGAGTTCAAGCAGAAGCGGCTAGAGTTCAAGAAGACGCTGTTGGAGTCCAATCAACAAGTAAGTTAATCCATTCTATTTGCTGCTTACATTTAGATTCTCATACTAACGAGTCTAATAGCTTAACAAAGCCGATCCTGTCCTTCGGATTCCCGTTCAATGCTTCTACACTCGAAGACATTTCCAACGATTCGATCCTGGGCACACAGGTTTTATGGTAGGGAGGAGTTTAGGTTTCTGCAATTTGGTTATTTTGTTCATGTCTTTCATATTATGGTGCGACATGGAAAGGGTTATGGTTTTTAAGGGAATATTTAGTGGGGGTCGGATGGGCCGAGCTGGTACAACTGGACTGGCTATGGGAAAGTCATGAATTGTTAAGAGCTGAATAGCTCAATTACCGGATGCATTGTACATACTGAGCTATCAAATGAATCCAATTCCAGAAGCGCTTGCCGTTCTCGGATTCGAGGTTCGGATTCTAATGAATGAATTTCCTTGCAATTTTTTCTTCCTCCTGTGAGATTTTCTCTCGTGATTAAATCTTCAAAATGACATGTGCTTTCTGATCTTCAAAGAATGCTTGAACGCAAATAAAATCTAATGATTAGCTTTGTGATACTAGAGTGAAAAAAAATCCTTGCACGCAGAGCATACCAGTAAAATACACTTTGAAACAATGTTAGCGGCAAAAAAAAGAGAGAAAAAACTTAAAATAGATACTATTGCACAGTTACTAATTGCTTATGAAGAACATTGATAGATTATTGTTCATTCCCATCCATCCAACGAGCATCTCCTTTTATTTTCTCCTATTCATTTGTCAGTCAAACTTAAAACTGCGGCTGGGTGTATAGGCTCCTCAAACTCAGACTTCCTCAACTACAGCAACACTTATGTCCACCACCTCCCCAGTTTCATTCTCAGGTTTATCGGGAAGGCAATTGTAACAGCATCTATGAGCTCAGCCGCGAATGCGGGGATGAGGTTGGGATTTGGGGTGCAAAATTTTGGATGCAGTTGGGTATGTGGGGTCTATAGGGGCGAATGGTGGTTTTGTTTTCGATATATTAAGGGAGTAGCTGATGTACTGAAGAATTAAGTATGGATGCTAGATGAAAAGGAAGTATTGGTGAGCTGAGATTCAACGGAGGATATAAAAGCTCCAAGCAACGAGATGGAGATTTGGGGAATGCTTTAGAAGTGATATTTAGTCATTGTGCTTTTGTGTATATTTACACTGCCCTAGAATTCCCCAAATTAGATACAATGATAACAGATAAAAACTTTTTTCGTTCTTTATTTTGAACGAATATGGTTTGAAATAAAGGGATCGGCGCTTAGTTAATAGTAATACAGGACACATCCATTTAGCTAAGTCTTATAATCCGGTAAAGGAGATTTGGATTATTGGCAGCAAAATTGAGGCAATGGTGTATAAAAGGGCAGCACTGTAGATTCTAACCCCAAATTCCATCTCCATCAACAACTGTGCTGAATTTGTATCGAAACAGAGCTGAGCCTGCCATCTATACATGTTGCCTATTAAAGGAATGGAGAAATTTGCAAAGAATGATGGGATAGATGGTTCCTTTGAGTAAGCTGAACAAAAGTCTCATTCATGTGCCAGACCTTCAAAAGAGCATTGAAGTTTACTACCTGTAGATTTGAATATAATAGGTGAGATAGGATAAATTTTCCAGAGGACCAAGATCTTTCCTTACTAGAATGTTTTGAAAACATCATGATCCTCGATAATTGATGTGTTATATCTTGAGATAGTGCTGTGAATATTTGTGATATTGTGGGTTTAAAAGTAGGACGGCAAGCTAGGCCAAGTGTCGAAAAGTAACTCTAGCTTCAGATGCGGCTCAATCAACACAATAGTTAAATTGATTAATACAATACTTAGCAGCAAATATGCTCACAAATGGCTGCGCAACGGGAACCCACAGGGCGGGTTCTTGCCCTGGTGGGTAGCCCATGGGCTGGCGGGCCAGGTTGTTGAAGAATCTAAATGGGCACCCATAGGCTATCTGCAGATTATCTGCGGGCTACCCACTAACCTACAGACTACTCACCAATCTATGGATTGACGGGTTATTCATGAATAATCTGCAGATAATTTATCGGTACTCTACAAATTTGTGGATATCCTACACAATGTATCCAATAGTCTGGATTGCAAGATTAATTAGATATTTCAAGTTAACCAATCAAATTTTAGTTTATTGATATATTAAATAATCTATTTTGAATATTAAAGTACCTTAATAAATTGGATTATAATCTAGTTCATCTAGACTTTTAAATTATTTAATAATTGAATTGTATAATATAAAATCACTTTTTATTATAATTAATAAATTTTAAATATAACGTAACTTATGGTGAACCGGGTCATAATTAGCCCATCACTAACTTCAAACTATAATAATTTTTGCTATGCGTCTCGAACCACCTCTTACACCTTCTCAAATTGAAGAGAAGATACAGAATGCTATTATTGCACTTCAATTAAAGGAAATTGATTCAATTAGAAAGGTTGCAGAGTATTTTGAAGTTTCTAAGTCAACTTTTATAACTAGGGTCGCTAGAAGGAAATCATGTATCCAATCTCACGAAATGGCTCAAATTCTTTCAAACACAGAAGAAAATACATTAGTATAATGGATCTTATATTTTATTATTATTAGATTCTTTATTATATCTATATTGATAAAGGAAATAGCTGATGAAATTCGTATTCGATACATCCAAGTCGTATCCTCTCCAAACCCTACCTCGACAAATATTCCACTTATAGGCCACGAATGGATCTATAGGTTCCAAAAACGATATCCAGAACTTAAAGTATACTATTTATATCAATTAAAGTCTAATCAGACTAAAGAGGCAATTCCAAAGAATATTCAGATCTAATTTGATATATTCCAAGCATATCTTATTGAGCGAAAGTATAAATTAAATAATATATATAATATAAACGAAATTGGATTTGTAATCGAAGGTATTCAAAGTACTTGTATTATAGTCGATTCTATTCAGAAATCGAATTGGAAGATTATAATTGATAAGCAAGAATAGATAACTGTATTTGAATATATTAATACAATTGGAAAGGCTTTATTATCTATAATTATTTTCAAGATTCAAAATACGAATACTATATAGATTCCAAAGGATACATTTTAAGATTGATAGTTCTTTATTTGTTGGGTTTCTTGAGACTAGAAAGAGCATCAGATTGAATTTATTGATTCTCTAGCTAAGCAGTTAAGCTGCGAGCATATATTCAAAAAAATGAAGGAATAGGTTGGGTATTCGGCCTTCGGAATTAAAGTGCTTTAAAATCAAAATATTGAAAGCAAACAAACAGTATACCAAAAAGGAAAGAATGAATTAAAAGTTGAGTTTTGTTTGCTCCTTATATGCATATGCACTATATATGCATATGCTGCCAAGATCCCAGGAGGTCAACATTATTAGTATAAGTGGATGGACCTCAAATAGTTATGGATTAAAATAATTACAAAGGGTTTTCGAGCCAGAATCCAAGAAAGTGTCAAATGATCAACCTCGACTTTTAATCATGGATGGTCATTCAAATCATATTATAAACAATCTAATTGCTTTTTATATAGAGAAGAATATCGATTTGCTTATACTATCCTTTTATTACTTTCATTTGCTTCAGCCTCTTGATATTGGAGTATATAAACCAATAAAACGATATCATTCTTTAAAGGTCGATCGATATTCTCAAACTGGTGTAAAATGAATCCAAAGAGCTGAATGGGTAGAACTATTTCAAAAGATCAGAATGAAAGCAATCAATTCTTCTAATATTAAAGTTGGTTAAAGAGGAATTGGTTTGATACATTTTTCCCCACGAAAAGTACTTGATATATTACCATTTAATCCCTCCCAACAATTTTCTACTTTACAAATAAGAACTACCAATCAAGGTCTAGACTTTTCTATACTCCAAAGTTCTCCTCCAAATAGAACAGAACCAAGGCAAGCAAATCAGATCTTTAATTCAGCTCTAGCAGGCAGTGATTCTCCTGTATCATCAACTCATCGATATACCAAGAGAATGACTAGGCTTGTAGAATCTCAAAATGCTGAGATAACCCTACTTCGGAAACAGTTCGCTGATGCTTAGGAGGTAATCGAGACTCGAAAGAAAAGAACTAAAGACAAAAGGATCAAATTACAAGGCCAATTCGTCTTTAGTACTAAGGAAGTATTGAAGAGAAAGAACTAGAGAATAGTTCAAGCGATTTAGAGTTGGAATTAGATGAATATATAGCTCGTAGAACTAGATCGCATAGAGAAAATTGAATTTTGTGACCCGGTTCCCCATATGACCCGGTTCACCATGAGTTATGTTATATCGTTTTATATTAAATATAATATGAAATCAACTAATCCAAAAATCTGGATAACAATCTAGATTTTTTAATATTAAAATATTTAATCCAGAATTTTTATATAAGAACTCTTTCAATAATTTATCTAGTCCAATCAAATTACAGATTAACCGTCTGGACGGCTGTCCGGATGGAGTACGGGAAGATTGTTGGATACATTGATCCTACAAATATCTGCTCAAATTATACTAATTTCTATATTAATCTTCCTAAACAATACAGAATAACATAAACCAACAGGGTTGATGGGCACCCATAGGCGACCTGCAGATAAACTGTACGGGACGGGTTATTTTAAAACCACAGTGGGTAGCCCACAGGGCGGGTAAGCCACCGGTGCCCGTGAGAGGCGGATTATTTTTGCGCAGCCTAGTTCACAAGAACATGATGGATATGTCCGCCTCAAACAATAAACTTTCTAGACTGGGACAAATGTATCTGCAGCCGTCGAACTTTGGCTAACTCTGACAGTGAAAGTGTAGGCACGCAATAATCTGGAGCTAGCGTTTAGATAGAATCTGAGGGGAGAATTGTGCCAGATATCTCAGTGATGAGTTAGTACCTACTTGCTTGTCATTCGCTTGAAACTTGACATAGCATGTAGTTTTTTGTGCGGAGTGAGCTCCCAAAAATATAATACTACTTTATGAGCAAGCAGAACGCAAAACTTGACTCTTGGGCTCAAAAAATGCCACAAATAGGAGACATTCTTTTGAAAGGGAAGAAATTTTCCTATTATGAATAAACTCTATGTGCTGCATGTTACTCTAGAGTTAGATCAACTTATTTTTCTTAGATGTTGATTAGAATTTGCCAATTACAAAGCCACACCTCACAATGGGGCTTATTCAATGATCTGATGGAGCACTTTAATTTCACAGATCTTCCTTGCATGTCTCTGAACTTTCCACCAGAACTAATTCCATACCATCCAATGTTCGCATAGTACACCATCCACGACATTCAGCTTATCATTTCTCCTATCAAGGCCATTACAAGCTCGCTAAATAATTCATCAAAACACTGGCCACTATTTTCAGCCAAGGATTTTCTCCTCCATTTCTTCCTTCATGAAAGATATCCATTACTATAAATGGATATGATGGCTCAATGCTGTCTTCGCATGGAAATATAGGATGCTCTATCCCTAACTGCTGCTTGATTTGAACACGGAACTTCCCCATCAACAAATGACATGCCACGGTCAATGAAGTGCAATCGAATTGCACTTTAGCAAGCTCTGCGGGGAGAAACTCTTGCAAGGTAGAAAGATACTGCAACGGCGTGAGTTGTCGTCTCGCATTTCGGCGTTGGTGTTTTGTTTCATTATCTGTGAGAATTCGGTGGTTTTGAACTAGGCGCTGAAGATTTTTGCTGGGATCACTAAAATTTGCTTGATAGCCGAGAAACGCACGAGTAGATGTAGTGACGGTGTTGATTACATATTTTGGTCCTTTGTACGGAAAGCCACGTTGATAGTGTGCCATTTTCGCCTTGAAAATGCCCATATGTTTTGTAAAGCAAATGTAACATTTAGTGGCAAATTGGTGTAGACTGCCTGAAAACATATCTTCCATGTGCAATTCTATCATCTGTTCCATAGCAGGCCATTTGATGTCCTGCCTCTGAGAAAACACCCGTAGCTTCCAAATTCCTCCCGATCCGATTACCCGTAACGTTTAAATGTCGGCGGCCCATCTTGATCTCACTGCCAAGTATGTCGTGAAGATCGAGGAATATTCGTGAGGCAAATACGAGACTAACGCTGATGATTCCTTCCATTCTTAACTTGCGCAAGCCAGAACTTAACGCATCTTCAGCGCGAGGGGCATATTGGCCTAGTCCATTGCTTTTATTGTTTTGTTATGCAGATCAAACAAATAAAGGTCAATGATGAATTGTGATAACAAAGCATCTTCTTCTTCCTTTTTATTCATATCAAGCGTTCCCCGTACCTCCGAATATGAACTATAGCCAGCATGAAGTGGGAAGGAAAGAATCGGGTAACCAGGGGAGTCTGGTTCCATTTTACTCAAGAAGTCATATTTCATCAAAATGCGAGAAGTAGAAAGATGTATGAAGTTATCAAAGCGGGTTGGTCGCAGCATTTTTTTGGCTGTTATGGTCTGTTCTGGGTCTTGACTATGACTGAAAGTGTTGGCATAGAATATAACGATGGCAATCGTATCATAAGACCGCTTCATTGAGAAAAGTTTTGGCGCCGTAGCTAGGATTTCATACTCGTTGCGACGAACAAGCTCAAACGCCGAGTTGGTCATGAGACTAGCACTACCAAGGTCCAACTTTCTATTCTTATAGTTCTTCCATATACCGTGCAAGAAGTCTTGAATACGATGGATATCCTTGAAGAAATGAAAGATCATAAGACTCATTTCATCTCAACAGATTCATCCTCTAGTTCGTAGGTAGTTGACATGTCGACTGTGACATCCGAGCCGTTATCCTTGTCATCCGGATCCAAGATTTCTTCAGTACTAAGATTTGAAAATGATGGGTCATCTATGTCCAGGAAGAGTCCCCATCACTTGCCTTGCTCGTATTCTTGGTTGAAGTATCCCATCGTTTGAAGAATTTTTCTTGGGTTTTTGCCGATCTATAATGCTCAAAGTCTGTTCCAGAATCGTAATGAAGTGTTGGTGGCCTTCATTTGAGCATTGGTTCTCGACATTATATATTTGGAACCAATATGCACAACGTTTTCGAGCATGGATCGCTCGCTTGAGGACTTTACGCACATTATGGGGTAGCTCAACTCTACCAGCAATAGCTTGAGCCTGCTCGATCACCTCTTTCGTTGTGATAGTATATCTAGTCTTCGGAACATTCAATGAATGTATTTCCTCTTGGACTTTGAACTTCACCACGGATTCCTTGGCGGGTTTTCTCGCTTTTCATTTGAGTCGCCGCTGTTTGTTTGGAGTATTATTTGGGAATGAAGGAGTATCAACAGGTGTGGCCTCTTTCGTCAGGGGCCTTGTAGCCACAAGCTATTGCTGCCTTCGATAACCCTATGAATGATTTAGACTAGATACAATAATTGCTCATCAGTCAGGATACATACAAGTAATAAACACGGAGGTATCCTCCTTGTAACTCAAGTACGAGCGGCCGAGATTACCCGGTAATATATTTTTATCATTTATACTGTATTTGAAGGATCATAGAAAAAAACATGAACGATGAATTTCGTGATTGAACATCTATTCTAAGGATTATATGAGAATGAGAGGAAAACGACATTGAATTAAAAGTTGTCTTCCCTCCCCCACACTAACTTGAGCAAACACAGGGACAGGGGTCCGCTGGGAAATTTCTATACTATTTGTATACTTGTTTGTGCAAAGAAGAAGAGGGTAAAAGTAAAAAGGAAAGAGAAAACCCTAGAAAATATCTATCAGGGAAATAGGATAGAAAAGATAGACACTCGGAATCAAAAGAAATAAAGAGAAAGTTCAAAATATCCAAGACCCGTCCACAATCTTGTATAAGAGATGAAATGAAAATTGATTTTTCTTTCTTTAATGTCTATTATCAATAATTATTCATTTAAAAGAACACTTTAAAAATATAAACAATTCTAATATAAGAGGTGATGTAAAATAAAACAACTCGCACTCAAAAGACATGACTACTCTACCCCGAGAGAAACTCTCTATATCTAAAACTCCCGAGAGGTAACTCTATCACCACCTTTGAAGTGGGATAATAAAGAGATATATTTGATTTATTTCAGTATTGGCATACATGATAATCTTATAATTCTTTTCATCTATCGTATTGATAATACCCACTATACTAATATTCATGCACACAACAGATCACTAATCAAAGCTCAGCCCTAAATAGAGTTTCCCAATCATCTAATCATGCATTAATGCCGATTTTAGCTTTGCAGATTTTGTTACGCATTTGTAATTTGTAAGCTATGATCTCCATATCATGTTTGGAAACTATTCCGGAGTCTTTGCTCATAGTTTGGTATCTTGCGAATAATTTGTCCGATTTGATCTGTCGATTAGCGATGATTGATTGATCATCAGGTGTAACAGTGCCAATCAACGAAACGTGCATTAAAGCCGAGATAGGTGAATCGATGACTGACTCTCGATGCTAGATATAATCGCTCACAGAGAAATATATAAAGACCATAGAATTTTCCTTTATTCCTCTCTAAAATATCCCCAAGCTCACAGTTTCCTCAATTACTTATACAACATAGCACTTACTCACTCTATCCCATCCTAACTCAGCCCAAGCAACGCAAAGCCAAAATGTCTTCCACCGCCAAAACTGCAATCGTTTTAGTAGATCCATACAACGACTTCTTACACCCCGAAGGCAAAGCCAACCATATCCTTGCCGAATCGATGGCCGATACAAACACCCTCTTTCACCTGAAAAATCTTGTGACTGCCGCTCGTGCACACAAGATCCCCATTTATTATGGTTTGCATCAGCAAGTGAAGGCTGGATTTTTAGCTGGTTGGAATCATCCAACCTCGACCCAGGAAGCTCAGAAAGAGAATCACGTATTTGAGGCGGGGACGTGGGGGGTCGAGATTTTTGAGGGGTTGGAACCGGATGTCGAAGGGAATGGTGACGTAGTCGTTAGTAAACATTGGTGTAGCAGGTATGTGTTCGCTGTTCTGTGCGGGGTTGAATGAGAGGCGGGAACTAATTAGAAACAGCTCATTTCAAAACACTGATTTGGAGTATCAGTTGAGACAAAGAGATATCACGCATTTGGTCTTTGCTGGGTTGACTGCAAATACGTGTCTGGAATCCACGGCTAGATATGCTTTTGAATTGTGAGTTAACTTCCCACTTGAGTGTGTTAGACGATTGCTGATGCTGATGTCAGGGGATATCGTGTGACTATGCTTAAGGATGCAACGGCTGGCTTTTCTACCGTGTTGAAGGATGCTGCTACTGATCTTATTTGGCCATTGTTTGCGAATGAGGTATTGACAGTGGAAGAGTGGAAGAAGAGCTTGGAGAAGTGAAGGTGATCGTGGGAAACTTTTAGATTAGTGTGCGATAACTTTCGAAGTTCCTTTCCTCTAGCTCATCCAAGTAATCTTGCAAATATTCATCTGCATTTAATTATTTATTTAGGCGATTGTCGTTTAATACCGTGAAATTCAACAAAGAGTCCATAGTGCCAATCGTCATTCCAGGGGCCGTAACAACTCTTTAGCCAGTACTTGATTATGCCTCTCATTCCTAAATTTCCCATGCCTCCTCTCATAATTAGCATTTGGTTGATACCTTTGAGGTGCATTTCATATTCCTCTCCGTCTCCATCTCCGACCTGATGCTTCTCTTAGCATGGTACTAGAACAATGAGGAGAAGACTTACATTAAAATATAGCAAGATCAAGACCACAATGAGCATTTGATCCGTGGCACCTTCGTTCGGTATGTTCATTATCCCATTTGCTAGACGCATCGTTTCAATTTTGTACCAGATCAAAGTGCGTTTGCCAATTGGCTGTCTGCGGTCCAGGTGAACTGCTGCGCCTAATAGAGTGGCGTAGAATAATGGGGGGTGGTGCAATGCAACTTTCAGCCAGGAGAATGCCGGGCGACCCACCAGCGGACCATCTTCACATGAAGCAATCCACGAACCTAGATGTGTGATAACTTCCGATTGTTATTATAAATTTTCCCGCTATATTAAGATGCTGCTTACAATATTCGACAAGAGCTGATTTGGGAAGCGGGTCCCCGGTGGTATCTGGCAAGACAGAGAATGCATCAAATCCACCCATTAAATCGCTCCTTAATCTAGGCTCAAAGGAAGCCTGAAATTCTTTACCATAGGTAGTCGTATGCCTTGAAAACAATATTGGTGTCACAGCTCCAGCTGCTCGAGTAGATGCGTAGCATGGCCTAGCTCTTGGTAAACCGTCGACTGATTCGAGACTAAGTAAAATTTCCTGACCGCTAAGTATCCTTCGGTCACGAGCCGCTCTTGCACTTTTATTGTCTTGTTTTAAATCTATCCGTCTTCCTCACGATTAATAAAATCTCTTGACTCTAGCAGTATGCACGTTGAGTACTCACAAGGATGTCACAAAATGGCATTTGTGTGGAACACCTCGCTCCATACAATCATTACAAGGATGACTTCGATTGCATTTTTGTTTCCTCCTATGGCATTCGGTACACGAGAGTAATGTGCGATTTCGACTCCGTTTAACGGATTTGCTCTGCATTTGTGGGGTTCTAAAAGTGTTGGATGTCATGATGCCTGTTGGCCGTGAAAATGAACATGAACTAATAAAGCTGCTAAGTTGTAGTACACTTCTCAGCAGTAGAACTTGGAAGCTATCGAAACTAGTAGATAAAAGGAAGGGTTTTATAAGTTATAGCAAACCCGGAGTTTTTCAGACCTTTCGTGATGTATCCAGAAACTCCTGCTTACCAAGAAGATCGGTCCCAGAGGAATTTAGATATGAAGAAAAACCTTAATTGAATTTTCAGAGCGATGAAAGAGACAGTCCACTTTGTCTTTTTTTCAGGTCGTTGAGGTAATAATAAATGTGAAAGGTAAATAGCAAATACGAGTAGTTCTGAGCAGATGATGGTGGAAACGCGGCGTTTATGCAGGTTGGCGTGCAGGGCGTAGGCCCATGTAAAATGCACTGACATTTATTTAAAATGGCCCACTTCCTGCTTCATATATTGGAGTAAGCTTATTAGTGGAGTACCAGTACATTTATGGACGAGCTAAGAAGAGCTAATAGCATCCGAATACCGACTTCTGCTTCGTTGAGCATCCGGAGTATGTTATGCTCACCGGTAGTTGCCCAAGTTTGTTTGAGATACCTAGTCGTGCCGTCAGGGGAGTGTGAAATTAGGATGTGATAGACACCAGGTTATGCCTCATCTTCTGGTAGTTCATCCTTTTCTGCCCAAACGAGTAATAGAAGCATGGAAGCGGGAGTTCTAGTCTGCTGAGCAATCAATAAGTTCTAGTCTGCTGAATAATCAATAAGTCCTATTCTGCTGAATCATCAATAAGTCCTTCTGTTGAATAATCAATAACTTCCTATTCTCCGCGCGGCCGCTAGTTCCAAGAATCCCTGTCATTTACCCCCTTCGTCTCAGTCAGCTGAGATACGAGGATGCGTGTTTCGTGTGATCCCTGCTTATTGGTACCTTACTCCATAAGCTATGGCATTTCTTTGAAGCCTCACTTGAATAACCATCAACATCGACATCAACATCAACATCGACATCGCTATCTTCTACGAATACCTGCCAATGGGCCGGATTATTCACCAAACAAAGAACCGGATTTAGAATTCCCATTATTCATCTGTACAACACCCATCTTATTTACTTTCAAACCTCTCATTATGCTTTCTATCACAGATAGCTTATCAGACCGCTGCCAGAAGCTTCAAGATGTAAGCTACGTCAATCTCGCGGTATCGATGTAAGGAAACTTCCTCAACCATCTTTCACATCTATTTCCATGATAATGTGCTAAATACTGCACTACATGAAGCTTCATCCTTATTGGAATACTCGTCTCTTACCTACCTCAACATTATCGAATCATCAGTCGCGGTACCTCGGAAGGGATATCACCTTTTTTCATTCTTCTAGGCACAACATCAGGAACATGCGCATTCGCCAACATTATAGTTCTACCAGCATCTCGTGCGGACGTTGCATGTTGTAGAACTGTTAGCACATTCGAATGTGCGGCAGGATTGCTAGGGATTGCCCAGGTCGGGGTTCAATGGTTCTGTTTTAGTATAATGTACGCGGTGGGAGCTATCTAACAGGGGAGAGATGAATGCTGACACAACTTTGACATAGATTAATCCTTTTTATGGTATTCTTCCCGAGAACTCCAACCCTTCCTACCCTTGATGATAATAAACAACAACATACATGGCGCACGGCTGTCACGGTAGCTTTGGTATGCCTTTTTCATGGCTTCATCACCATCGTTATCAGTGTATCGTTGGCACTCGGTCGTCCTAATTCCCTTGGGGTATGGGCCAACGCGTTGGGAATTATAGCTACAATCCTAGCAGGCATACAATACCTACCTCAAATATGGTTGACATATAATCTTGGCCATATTGGAAGCTTGAGTATACCGATGATGTTGATTCAAACTCCAGGCAGCTTTGTTTGGTCTGCAAGTCTTTTCGCTAGGTTGGGAGCAGGGGGTTGGAGTACATGGGGTGTATTCTTGGTTACAGGATGCTTACAAGGATGCTTGTTGGCAATGGGAATTTCGTTTGAACTAAAAGCTAGAAGAGAAAGACAGGGTAGTGAGGATGCAGCTGTCAGTATATTACCTTCCAATTCAGAGACACTTACTAACGTCAGACAGTCCAATGGAAGATGTATTGTTGGATATATTGCAGGCTCGCGAGAACACGATACAGATGATGAGGGTGGAACCGCCGTTGAGAGTACACCGTTACTGTCCGAGTCGGGATCAACAAGAAAGCCAACTACAAACTCTACTCGGAACTCTGCATCTAGTTAGATCAAGAGACACTTGAAAATCAAGGTTCGTAATGTGAAGGCCAATACAATAGATCTTCTGTATATTGAGACTTGAGATCCTGATGCTGCCAACAAATGGCTTATCTGATGTTCTTATCAACTTGCCATATTGTTTGGCTTCATTTCCATGCATTTGACCTCAGTACTTTCTACCTAATCATCCGCAATGAGGTCTGGATGATTGCATCGGTCCATTAAATGTGCTCAATCATCGAATATCCGCATCATGTTAGAAGGTTACATGTGTGTTCCTATTGTTTGCCTGGGATATTGCTTTCCCTATCAAGTTATCGTTAATCGTTTCTTTGTACCAATTTGTGGCTGTGCCTCGTCAGGACTTAATAAACCTGGCCTGCATATGCGATGCTGCCAATATCGTGGCATCGAGGACTTCCCCACACGGTAAATGCCCACTATTCCAGTGCCCGATAGATTAACCCCACCATTGGAGATAAGTCCCCCTCCTCCACCAGCATACGACACTACATATATATGTTGTCGTGGCACCCTATCTGCCATTCTTTTAGCCCCTCCGCCATCTTTCAAAAGTCTCCAAAGAATTCAACAGCTTTAGTAGCAAATACAATTTCCATTTGTGCGTTAAACACCATGTCTTGGCAAGAGATTGCAAAAGATAAGAAAGAGAGAATCGACGCCAGTATTCCTCTGGGATGGCGTCTGAAACATCAGCCTACTGATGCTTCTGTGATGGGATACACTGGCACTGCTGATATCATGTCTCTTGACGAGGTCGCCATCACAAACTCATCAGCTACTGATCTCGTGGCCAAGATGGCAAAGGGTGAATTGACTTCTGTTGCAGTAACAACGGCATTTTGCAAAAGGGCCGCATTAGCTCATCAACTTGTGAGTAGCTCACAATTGCATCATGAAGCATATTAATTATGTCAAGCTCAATTGCGCACTTGAATTCTTCCCTGAGATGGCTCTTGCGAGAGCTAGAGAGTTAGACGAGTATCTTAAGAAAACTGGAAAAACGGTTGGTCCACTTCATGGTCTACCGATCTCCTTGAAGGATCAATTTAGGATCGAGGTGGGTGGGTTAGAACCATAGTATGCCTTCAATGCTTATTAGAATATTTTTCAGGGCCTTGAAACATGTATGGGATATGTTTCATGGATTGGAAAATACGAAGATCATAATTCGATACTTGTGAGACTATTACTCCAAGCCGGCGCCGTATTTTATGTTAAAACCAACGTGCCCCAAAGTTTAATGTGTGGTGAAACTATCAATAATGTTATCGGGAGGACAGTGAACCCTCATAACAAGAACTGGTCTTGCGGTGGTTCTTCAGGAGGCGAAGGCGCAAATGTTGCATTCCGAGGCGGAATTATTGGGGTGGGAACTGATATCGGTGGTTCGATTCGTATACCTGCCGCGTTCAATTTCCTGTATGGTCTACGTCCAAGTCATGGGCGTCTTCCCTATGGAAAGATGGCAAATAGTATGGAGGGTCAGGAAACTGTGCATAGTGTTTGTGGTCCTATTGCACATTCGATAGCTGGTTTGTTATATCCTCGTTGATATTCTGTATTGAAGCTCATGATATTTTTAGATATCCGATTATTTGTGCAAGCGGTCCTGGCGGAAGAACCGTGGAAATTTGATGCTAAAGTTGTTCCTATGCCATGGCGACAGTCGGAAGCCGATGTTATAAAGTCTAGAATTTTAGATGGTGGCTTGACGATAGGATACTATGATTGTGATGCTGTTGTAAGTATTGAGTCTTTTGTGATTCCGCTCCCTTGCTATGGGAATCCTTTTACTATCCGAGATGAGAGTAATCTTGGATATCCGAATCTGAATCGAGATAATCCAGGAATTTCGAACACGAGGAGCTAGACGAGAGTATCTAATATCGCATACTAGATAGAACACCTATAAACAATTTGGT
Source organism: Sclerotinia sclerotiorum 1980 UF-70 (assembly GCF_000146945.2). Classification (NCBI taxonomy): domain Eukaryota; kingdom Fungi; phylum Ascomycota; class Leotiomycetes; order Helotiales; family Sclerotiniaceae; genus Sclerotinia; species Sclerotinia sclerotiorum. Next base: position 25,227 of record NW_001820807.1, on the reverse strand, counting down.
GCTAACTATTTTAGGTTCTACCTCATCCTCCTGTCCTCCGTGGCATTAAGACAGTCATCGATGCTCTAAAGAAGAACGGCCATGAAGTATTTAAATGGACACCATACAAGCATGACCATGCCCAAAATCTCATAAACGCAATATATGGCGCAGATGCCGGAAAAGTAAGTACCAGCTCACCATAACACATCCACTCTTACCATAATTTCCCACACACTAAACACATCCAAGGACATCCACGGCGTTCTTTCCGCATCAGGCGAGCCCGCCATCCCGAACATATCAGATTTTGTCAACCCAAACAGCACCCCTCTTTCCCTCAACCAACTCTGGGACGTACATCTCCAAAAATGGACATACCAATGCGAATACCTCGAGCAATTTCGAGCGATGGAAGAAAAGCTCGGAAGGGAAATCGATGCTATTGTGGCTCCTGTAGCCCCTACGGCGGCGGTGCGTCATGATCGTTATATGCATTATGCATATACGACTGTGATTAATCTGTTAGATTTTACGAGTGTGGTTGTGCCGGTTTTGTTTGCGGATAGGGTGGTGGATGGGAGGATGGAAGGGTTTGAGGCGTTGAGTGAGATTGATGGGGTTGTGCAGGGGGAATGTAAGTTTTATTTTTATTTTGTTATTGTTTCTGTTGGAGTGGTTATTGATATTTAACTAGATGATCCCGAGGCGTATCATGGGGCACCGGTTGCAGTTCAGGTTATCGGGAGACGATTAACTGAAGAGAGAATTTTGGAGATTGCGGAGGAAATTGGGAGGTTGCTTGGGAATGAGATTGTTTCTTGAATTGAATGGTTTTTCTAAATAAGATTTGCTGTGATGACTTGAGGGAATCAATATGAGATTAATATCTACCTTGATATCCTCTTTTTAAGTTCGTTTTGGCCATATATATCCATCCTGTGTTTTTTATTTTTATTAGATAGTGTTAAAAGGAATGACCTCACACAGGGAATAGTGGGAAACTGATAGGGCAGAACTGAGGTAATATTGGTCTAGTAGGTTAATCTCTCTTCTAAGTTCTACGGAAGTGCGAAGCTCTCTTACAGAGAGCTTCTCAATCTAGTCCTAATAGGACTAGTGCCATGTGCACGTGCTACGCAGGAACCATTCACTTTAACAAATATTAATATTGATATTATGTAAAAAAACAATCATATATTAAATTATACTAAAATTAGATTTGTCTCAAGATGACTTTTTTTTATAAAAGTAGGATAATAATGGTCTATTATGTAGAATTTTTATTTGTAGGATTCCTTTATTATTATAGATGTGTGAGGTTATTCCTCTACAGATGTGATGTTACTTATTTTATCATGTGTAATATGATATGCTATGTTATGATATAATGACATGAGCAAAATATACAACCGGGACAGAAAACGTCTTTATACAAATCCTCCCTATCATATCATATTATTTCATATCCAATCTCGAATAAACATTCCACCCATCCGCTCGAAATCCCAGTACATCCCAATATCCCCTCACAACGAAACATCCCCACGATCACGTACCCAGCGCCCATCCCAATCCCCTCCCAATCCCACACAATCTCCCCACGCCACTCTTCTCCGGTACATTCCCCGTGCTCTTCCCACCAAGATACCAACTCCCAATATCAGTCAATCTACCGCGCTGATCCAACATCGTCGCATTATACCCCACATTACTCACGCTACTCCTAAACGAACCAAAATACGAATAGCGATCGATGTAATTGAGACGGTCGAAATATTCGGCCGAGGTATTGAAGAAAGATTGGGTTGTTTCGAGGGGAGAGTCGTTGAGTGCGTATTCGGTGAGCCAGATTGTGGTGTTGGGGTAGCTGGGACAGGTGTTAGTTGGGTGGGGGATTGGGTGAGAAAGAGCAGAGGGAATATAGAAAAAGGAAAAACTTACGTCCCGCGAACTTGTCCAATATGACTAGCTAACCCCTCGAAATCCCCGTACCAATGCACTGGAATAAAATCCGCAGTACAATTCGTCCCCAATGTCGTACAGGCATCAAAAAAAGCACTCAACCAACTCATTCCCCTCGATGAACCCGTTACCGCTGGCGCTCCTGTCTTAATACCCAATGCGCGCAGTGGTTCTACTTGACTTATCCAATTCGCCGCGGCGACTGATGCGGATATTTGAGATCCGCCTGTTGAGGATGTTCCATCGGGTTCGTTGTAGGTTAATACGTGAGTTACGTTGCGACCACCGGAAATTAGCGATTTGATGTCTGAGAGGAAGGTGGTCGAGGTACTCCAGAGCATAGGTACGAATTCGAATTCTTCTTGGGTGCGGTTGGAGTAGGCTGGAGATGCGGCAATGCCATAGTTATAGTACCATGTTAGATCTGAACCTGGTTGTACCCAGACTTGATTATCGGATGGGTATTTGGAGTTGGGGACGAAGACGAGACCGCGTTTGGAGGAGGAACCGACTGTTTCGTCTGTGGAATCGGCGTAGACGCTTGTTAGGTAGCTTGTGGCTACTATGAAGAGGGTGCTGCTGAGATGCATTGTGGTGGTTGTATGGTTACCGAATGATAGGGCGGGCGAGTAGCTATCTTGTCGTCGTTGGTGGAAATGAAGTATTAAAAGTAAAAATTAAACAATTAAAGCGAGAAAGATACAATTTGTATTCTCGAATGATAATGATCAAGAAAACCACAGAAAACAAGATATCTTCTTGATGCGATGCACCTTCTTGCCAGGTTCAAAACAAGGCACAGACAGATATCAGATCGTCAAATGAATGTAATGAAAAACACTGATAACAATTATATTCGTCTTAAGAAACACACGAATATGAACACAAGAGAACAAGAGATAGAAAGAAGAAATACCAACAGGACATCAATCAAATATCAAGTATCTCCAGCTGAGAAATACGCTACTTGCTAGGTAGATTTCTTCTCACACCGGAGGCTACTTTTCTTTCCTCTTTTACATGGTTCTGCTACTTACGGAGTACTCGATCCATTGATTCGAGTCGATTGATTCGAAATCTTCAAGTAGAATTTGAATGGTTGGATGAAAAGGCGGACGAGAAAAATGGTACATGATGCACAGACTTCCTAGACTCGGTTAGTGGATCGCGCCAAGATGGTTCTAATCGCTTATTAGTCCTATTTTCAGATCTTGCATGCTTGTTAGGACGGGAGAGCACCATTGATTTATTGTATTAGGAATAGCTTGTAGAGTGATTTGAGCGATATGATAAGAAATTTTTAGTCCTAACGTATTGATTGCACTGCATATATTCTGGATATGGAGTATTTGTGTTATTTTCCTTTTTTCGTTATCATTCAGCTCGTATGCTGACCTACAAGACACCGGCATCCTGGCACTCGGGAAGTTTAGTTTGCTAAACTAAATACCTATCTAGTGAGTACAGTATACAGGATACAAAATACAGAGTACAAACATGACCAAAATAATTAAAATCCCGAACATCTTAGACCCTTCGCACGACCCATGCCTTCGTACTACTCGCACTACTACTGTAGGTACGAACGTATATCAGACGAGCCACAATCAAAAAATTAACAAGCCACAGAGGCTTCATTAGTATGTACCTGCATACACTAGGTTCAAGGTTAATTTCTTTCCATTGCAAGTACCTAGCTCGATAACATATTTCTTTACCTACAACTTGCCACTGCCAAAATTTAGCTCTATCACTCGCACATCGCATCAGACCGAGCAAAGTCCATGCGATTTTTTTTTTTCCGATTCTTTTTGGCATCATTCCGCTATCGATAATTTAAGGTCTTAGGCCCATCGGCTCGTCCGGATTAGTCTGGACTAAGAATTGAATAGTGCTTTGCCGGTTCTTCGGAATAGTGCCTGGTGATGGATATAAAAGGTTGGATGTATGAATATAATTATAATTAATAGACAAAATTGTATTATGTGTAATGAAGAGAAAATTGAAAGATATAGACAAGATTTATTTAATGTTTATTGTTCAGTGCTACAATCTATACAGTAAACCTTGTATCGGACGGATACTTTTATGCCAGAAACCTGTTCACAACAATTATTTTTGATAAGTCTCTATGATTTTGTATGGACATATAACAATCTTCGGTATTTTAGTTGTATTGACTAACTTTCAAACTTCCGATAAAAAAATTATAAAGAAAGATTCATATATCTTTTTTGTATAAATTTATATGTCTAAAATATTTCTAAGGCTCATTATAAGAATAAGTTTCATCGGTAATTAGAGAATATCTCACAGCTGTTGCATCTCTATCAACTGATTTATAGTCCTATCTGTTAAAGTGAATGGTTCCTGCGTAGCACGTGCACAGGGCACTAGTCCTATTAGGACTAGATTGAGAAGCTCTCTGTAAGAGAGCTTCGCACTTCCGTAGAACTTAGAAGAGAGATTAACCTACTAGACCAATATTACCTCAGTTCTGCCCTATCAGCTTCCCACTATTCCCTGTGTGAGGTCATTCCTTTTAACAATATTTGATATTAATCTAAAGAAAATGTGACGGAAAAGTCGTAAACGGAGTCAATTCAATTACTTAGAATCTAAAACTAAAGAACTAAAAAGATTCTAAGTAAGAAGGTCTTTATATACAGGGCTAGTGCACGTGAGCCACTAGTGGGATAACAACCGTCACGTAACAGAAAAACTATTTAAATATTTAAAAGAAAATGAATATAAATATATCTCTTTGAAATATTTAAACAAAAAATATAAAAATATTAAAATAAGTCTTTAATTATCTTTTAAAAATTCTTATATATTCCTTTATTAATAATATATAAATAAACTCAATATTGATTAATTATTATTTATTAAACAAATAATAAAAAGTTAAAATTTGAAAAATTAATTAATGATTATCAAATATTAAAAATGTAATGTTACGTCCAAAACGATTAGTATGTCACATGACCATAAAACATGTGATGGAACGGTGAGGAACGAACGTTCCTAGGAACAACCAGGAACGCTCGTTCCCAGGAACGACGATTCCTAGTTAACCATAGGCACGAAGGACTATATAATCAAGATGGATTTCTTTTGTATAGAGCTTCGTGCTCAAGATCAATCATTTAGTATACTCTACTATTAGTTACGAATTGCATATCATTATTGTCATTACTTCAAGTCCCTGCTTGACGCCTAGTTATAAACCTACTTCGAGAGCCTAGAGCACTTCCACGTGATCTAGACGGCAAACCTCGTAACATGTAAAATCCAAACCCCCCCTGCCCTCGAATATCCCGTTCTGAAATTCCAGATATCCGAAGAAAAAAAAAATTAAAAAATTAGAATTTAAAGTAATTCCCTCACCTTTCCACAAATAAAAAAAATAATTGAATATTGTGTCAACAAATCACATAAACGTAACGCCCGCTCGCAACCAACTAAATAATAACTTTAATTAACTCCCCACGAAAGATTCCAACCCAGATGCATTCCAGGCTCCCAATCAAAATTTAAAATCAAACCAACTGTTACGAGGTTTGCCGTCTAGATCACGTGGAAGTGCTCCAGGCTCTCGAGGTGGTTTATAACTAGGCGTCAAGCAGGGACCTAAGTAATGACAATAATGATATGCAATTCGTAACTAATAGTAGAGTATACTAAATGATTGATCTTGAGCACGAAGCTCTATACAAAGGAAATCCATCTTGATTATATAGACCATCGTGGCATGCGTCCCAGTGCTCCCAGTTGTCCCAGTTGTACTGGGACAGCTGAGCCTACTGGGATCCTCATATCACATGATGCTAATCACGTGATGTTAGGTATGTGAGATCCGTTGTAACACCAACCTCAGAGAAACTGTCTGCTCTTCCCGACTTTCAACTCCCTAAACCTTTTAAAAAAAAATGATAGATAGGATATTAATTCAAGCTTTGCCTCATCACCCACAAAGGCTCAATAGGCAATATAAACCAAGCAACTCAATCCATCCAACTACCCGACGATGCCTGCTGCGAAGCTCCCGAGCCAATAACTCCCTCATCCTCATGATCATCCTCATAATCCGGTTCGATACGTAAAAGATTATCATCCTCATCTGTCCTCAAAAAACCAAACAATCTAGCCAACTGGCTTAAATTCAACGTTCCTCCACCACTACCACTCGCACCACTTTGTCCATTATTATCAATTGCTTTTTCACATGCTCTGAGCTTCCAGTCCTGCATACCCAGCAATCGCATATCGACGGAATTGCGAACGACGAGTCGAGTCATCCACGTCTCTTTGTTTTGACCAATGCGGAAGATCCGACCAAAAGCTTGTTGCTCCACGCCGTAGTTCCACCACAAATCAAGTGAAATACATCGATTGGCGAATGGAAAATTGAGACCGAGACCACCGCATTTCAGACCGGCAATCAGAATTTGTATGTTATCTTGAATGCGAAATTCTTTGACGGCTTTGGTTCGGTGCTCAAGTGATGCGTCGCCTGTCAGGTACAAAAAGCCCCAACCTTCGGCTGCGCACATACGGCCGATGATCCGCGCCAGAGTGCGAAATTGGACGTAAATAACCACCTGGTAGATGAATTGATTGTTTAGTTTCCATTTGAACAATCAGAGACGAAAAAGAGGGAAAAAGGAAGTTAACATACCTTATCATCAGGTGCTTCTTCAAATCCTTTCAACAATAACGCCTTCAAAGCCGTGGTCTTCGCACTTGGAAGAAGTGGGAATGCTGGATCATGATCTGATCTCGTGACCCAGGTGTTGTCCTTGGTGGACGGTTCAAAACCAAGCGCATCCACACCTTTGCTCACAGACCTGCGTGAACGACGAGAGAAATCGTCAGAAGACTTTTGACGTTTGTTGCTCCGGAATGAGCCTTCGGATTCTGCAGTCTGGCTTGGGCTAGAGTCCATGTTTTCGTCATCAGGAATCTCGAGATCGGTATATGGCTCGACGGAGGTGAAGATGCTATCACATTTGGGACAAACATTGAACTGATACTCGAAGTTAGAATACTCCAGAATATCAATTTGGACGATGCTTACCGTGTCATCACCGTCAGATTCTTGAATTTGAGAATGTAGATGGTTTGTTAAACAGCTCTGACAAAAAATATGTGAGCACTAGAAAGATATCAGCTTTCATTCTCATTCGAGCTCTCATAAGTTTCAATACCTACGGTGGTAATTATAGGCTCATTCGGAACATCTGAGCAAAGATGACAAGTGATTCTAGTGTAAAGCTCCTCCTCGTTGAGCGAATCCAAAGCACTATCGAATTTGAAACTTTCACCAAATTTGGAAATACCAAAAGGAATAGCCTCAGCTCCTTTTTCACCTTTAGCTATAGCTTCCGCTCTCTCTTCCTCACTTTGAGTAACCCATATTTTGCATTGCTCGTAAAATGTTATATTGCTATCAGCAAATTTGCCAAGCTCCCTCCGAAGTTGCTCGACGTCTTCGGTGGTCCAGGATTCTCTCATTGTACGTTCAAGCATAAATGGATGAGAAGTGCATTGTCTAAGACGAAGAAGTTGAACGAACAAGACTCCATAGGCGCGCTGGGCAGTGCCGTTGGCCAGAAATAAATTAAGGTTGGCACGGAAGCGGCTTTCCGTCTATTGTAGTAAAGTCAGCTTTTGAATGTCCGAATCAAAATGGAACACTTACAATTCGATAAATGATTCTCTCTTCTCGGGAGAAATTGAGCTGTTGCATAACAGGGTGGGGCTTAGGGAGCGTTATGATTGGTCGATTAAGGATGGTGGTCTTCATAGTACGACGCATCATAGCGTAACTGAGAAGGGTTGCAATACGATTAGTACAATCGTCGGCATCAGGGTCACAGAAATATTGTTGAAAAGTCTTCCAATCCATCGAATAATTGGCTTTGAGAAAGCGGAGGTATGGGAAGAGCCTAGGTTAATTGTCAGCTTTTGATTGTTCCAAATTGAGTTGAACAATGGGACGGGCTCTAGCGACCATTAGCCAAATACGACTTTCCATTGTCCAAATGTGATTTGGACATCCAAATGTCAGATTTGCAGGGGAATTTTACTTACTCTTCAAGCCTATTTAAAAGTGGAGTACCGGTCAAACACCAGCGATAAACACTCTTCAAATTTTGGCAAGCCAAGCTTGTTCTGGCAGAGTTGTTCTTAATTGCGTGGGCTTCGTCAAGAACGACTCTTCGCCAGTTGATTTTGTGGAGAGCACCAAGCTCTTCATGGGCGTTTTTCCACCATTTCTTATACCCATATCTAGCAATATCCTCTCGACCCTTGCGGTCAGGGAACGGGAACTGCTTCATGACCTCGGTGTAGGAAGTAACGACAATATCCAGATCCTTCAAGACGGCGTCAGGTATATGCATCGATGCCTTGTACTGCATAAACTTTGGACATACTTTCTTGCATTCGACATGGGTTTCAATCTCTTCTAGCCATTGACTAATGACCGAAGATGGTACAACGATCAATGTTGCTGTTACCCCACGTTCTCGATCTTCCTTGGTGGGTGGATTGCCAACCATGCAAGCAAGAGTTTGTACGGTCTTACCAAGACCCATCGAATCGGCAAGTAAACCACCATGAGGCGGCTCAGAACTCAATTCTCTCGATACCATCCACTGCGCGCCAAGTAGTTGATGATGGTACAAGGTCGATCTCATTCCCTTCACGAGCCACTTGCCACTAACAGCCTTAACTTGTGCATAACCGAAACTGCGAGAAGCTTGCAAAAGTTTTGCCTTGTCAGATTTTCCTTTACTTTTGCTACTACCTTCAGGAATGTTGGCGAACAATTGTTGAAGCTGAGAGGCTTTGGTCCGAGTTCTACCGTCGATTTCTGGCTCTGGCGCAATATTGAAGACAGGGTCTTGGAGACGATCTCCGATCGCATCACAATTCATAAGATCATCGAGGATCAACTGTCCAATGTCGTCTTGACCTCCGCGACGGCCCATGAATCGAGCGTCTCTCATGCCTTTATCAACATTCACAGATCCCTTTTGGGAATTTTTTCCTTTCTCCTTGCCTCTACCTTTGCCTTTTCGTACGGCCTTAGCTTTCTCGGCCTTCCTGCCTTTCCCGCCTCCCGCAGCCTTTTTCTTCTGCGCCTTGGCTCTTTCTTTTTCGATTCTTCTCTCCTCTCCTCTTGCGGCAAATTCTCGAGCGTTTTTGGGTGGTGCTCGACGTGTTTTCTTCGGCTTGCGTTTATTGGCAGGGGCATCGTCAAAACTGCGGTCAAATTCCTCCTGTAGCATCCTAGCAAGGCCTACATCATCATCCACATTCTCATTTTCGTCGTTACGTCTTGAAGACGGACCTTCGCCATTATCAACAAAATTTGGCACTCGTCGATGTGTTTCCGGGATGAAGAGTGTATCTTCTTCATCATCCTCATCTTCGGCCGCTCTAGCTTTGGCAGCATTTAGGCGACCCAACCTTGCAAGAGTGTTATTGATTCTGATGAGGTCAGCGTTCTCATCGAGACTGAGATTTCCTTTTCTCCTCATATCATTGTTCAAGGCATCTCGTAAAATCACGAGATTCTCATACTCCTCTTGAAACTCATCGCCATCATTTCCTTGTGCGTGCATCCAATTATCGTCATCTTCATTGACTTGCATAGCATTATCAATCTCCACTTGCTCTTCAGAGTATGCTATGCTGTTGCGGTGTCTCTTTCTACTCTCGTTTGTTGATCTAGGAGTGCGTATGTCTTCGGCAGGACTTTGAGCAGCTGGAGGAATGATTGTTGCTTGAGCCGCGAGCATTTCTTCTTCAGTTGGACTTGGTTCCCGATCAAACTCGAAAGTGCTCATGCCTCTCTCGAAGTTACCGTTGTCAACTTCCAGGGTGCTAAATCTGGCTGGTGGATCTAGTACTGGCTCATCCTTAACGACGGGGCTCCTATCTTTCATAACAGGCACTCTGCTTCCTCCAGGACGTGCCTCTCTGACATCCGTAATAAAGCAGTCATCGTCAGAGTCGGATCTGACTGAGGCTGGGTCTGGCTGCTTCGTTTGACATGATGGTTTTGGTGTCTGAAAGTGGCTGGAAGTCCTAGCAAAGTGAGTATTGGAATTATTTGGAGTCCCGAATACAGACGGACGCTGCCTATCGGAATGTTGTGACGGAGCAAGGTTTGATCCCTGAGTGCTTGCGTCGTACATATCGTCTGAAATCACTTGGCTTCTATCGTGATCAAGTGTGCCTTGGGATTCTTCCTTAATCTCGACATCTGGTGACTCAACACTTGGAATTACGACAGCGCTTGTTTCATCTGAATGCTGGCTATCTGTGGGTGAACCATCATTGATATCTGATTCAACTCTTGGGCTTAATGTATTTTGCTGACTGCCATTCGAAATGGAAGGACTTTGTAGAAGTACGGAAGAACCTTTTCGCCCTTGATGAGCTGGAGTGAAATTTCCTCCGTTTGGGCTGTTGCTAACCTCTGGACTTGAAGGTTCTTCAGGGACTACTGGGCTTGATGGCATAATGGCTGCAGGCATCTGCGGAGGCTCCCAACGAACGTTTGAAGTACTTGTATGAACTGTAGAAAGCTGGCCATGCATTTGGTGCTGATTTTGAGCAGGACTGGAAAAGTTGGCTGGCTGCTGAACTCGATGTGGTGTAAAGGTACCTTGACTATCGATAACGTCGAGAAATTCGTCAATGTTACCCACGGCTCCATAGCCTCCATAAGCTTCTTCGCCGCTTGACGACATATTATCAACTTAGTGTTTTCGAAGTGAATGCCTTACTTGATGTACTAGATAGCAAGAGGTAGACAGACTTGGCGGGGAAGAAATTAGGGTCTTGACGATTATAAAAAATAAATAAAAAGATAGAAGTGGATGTGAATTTAGTCTGAGACGAGTGAATCTGTAAATGCGAACCCAAAGATGAAAACTAAAGCGTGGAATTTGCTAGCACCAGAAGCTGACGACAATATTAGCAGCAAAATTTGATGCTGAGAAGCTGGAAACTAAAAGTCGGGAGCTGGGCACGAGAAGCAATTGATCTGTCAAAGAATCACAAGCCCAGACTAATCTCAAAGAGAGGAATAAAGATGGTGGATTTCGTATATTTTAAGTCAAGCAGATATGTCTGGAGATGATGGGCTCTGCCTCGATTGGAAAATTATGTGTGCTGCTAAGGAGAAAATTAGTATGCGAATTTCGACGGGAATGGCGAAATAAAATCTTGTGCTATGGTAAAAGTGAGATCTTGTGGGAGAAGCCAAATCAAGGTGCACACAGATATTCATGAGGAAGCCGCAATGTTCGAGAAAATGCTCAAAAGGACTGTGTGAAAGCTCAAGCTTTCACGATCCGAATGTGAAGGTAAGGAAAAGAGGAGGTTTGACAGTAGAAGATACTCACTATGTGACGTTATATCTAAAATGATATTGTCATATGGTTTCAATAGACTCAAGTTGTGCCTCATAGAATCAGCACTTCCACTTTTGAAAGATGGACTGTCGCAAGTGGTAAGATATGGAAGTAAAAAACTGCTTTTGTAGAGAGGATAGTGGTATTGAAATAGATTTGTTATCATAGCAGTAAGTTGAATCTAGAAGTTGGCTTGTATCACAGAAGTAAATAAGAAATTAATTGTTGTAAAGGAATAAGAAGCATGAGTGTTGAGATGAGGAGGAAGTGCACTAAGCTCACTTACCTAGTCAAATTTCAGCAATGTGCTAAGTCCACATAAGGAAGGGGGGTGGAGCAAAATTGAATGTATAACGATTGATCAGTTTCACTAGACCTGTTCTCAATGCATGCAATGCAGTTGGCTAAGATTTTCTGGAGTGACGTTGCAGTCTTATGGGATGATAAGAGTTTAAGGTATGAGTTGAATTCGAATCATAGAGAAGCGATAGACACCTTAATGAGACGAGAAAGTTTCAAATTATCTTAAATTCGTAAATTTGATAGAGTCAAGCGTGGGAACGGAAAAGGCAGTAAGATTTTCGTATGCGATTACAGTTTAGTGATCGAAGATCTTGGATTGCATATGGATTAATGTAGAAATTTTGATCATAACACTATGGCTTGGAAATTGAGAAGCTTGAATGGAAAGCGGCGAGACGACGAAACATGAATTTATGATAGAACTTTGATATGAAGACTCTTCACGATTTAGGCCATACGGAAGTGGCTACATTGAAAAATGAAGGCTAAGATAGTATGAGTGGAGATGAGCTTTACTAGTGTGACAAGTTTTCAAGATCTCGACTGAAATAAACTGAAAAGTAGACACAACGAAGAAAGATGGATTTTCTAGTATCAGGCTGAGTAATGACTATCCCTACTGAGTTGAACTAGGGTTCAGAATTATCATTAAAACAATGTGATCCCCCTGAGGTTACGCCTTGCCCCAACCTCTTTCCTCATGCCCAAAGTAAAAATCAAAGCCTAGCTTCACATTATAGGCTAGTAGTCGCTCTGTTCTTTTTCTTATATAACACCAATACACACCAAGACGCCAAACTTGAAAAGAGTATATTTATCACTTGATCTGATAATGCTTGACAGCCAACTAAGACCCGAAGACTTAATTGCTACATCTTGCTAAGAGCATACAGCTGAGGATAGGGGGGTGTGAAACGAAGCTCTTGTATCCACCTAGAAATTTATGCCTAGGTCAAAAGGCTTCTCGATGGTCTTGCGCTTCCACAGTACTACACCATCACTGTTATAATTGATCGCTCATACGAACGTTGAATAGTTGGGATATAAAAGAATGGTATTGAAGCAGAAGAAAACAGAAGTTTCAAGGAACAAGATCAAGATGAGGATAGAGAGGGAAAAGTAATCGGAAAACTTCCGATTGAAGCCTGCCATTTCCGTATGTTTTATATTGGATGAACAAATCTGGACTTTGAAACCTTCTATAGATTGTTCCTGATATTCAGAGACAATCACATCGCTCTCGGTTTCAATATGAGAGTATTTGTCTGTGATGAGTTGAATGTATGGGTAATTATACCTTGAAGTTGAGTTGGGAATGTCTGCGGCACAAGTCTTACAAGATATTTGACAAGTGAGTAAGAGATTGGTCGTTCATTCTTAGTGCGTATTGCTCTGACAAAAACCCCTGTAATTAATAACTGCCACGGCATCCACCAATATAGCCGAAAGAAAGTTTAAATATTCTAGAGCTGCGAAACACCGTGCACCAAGTAACATACAGTACAACTATACTCGAATCCTCGACCTCAACTCCAAATTCTAGTACTTCCAATTTGTACAATTTTCCTTTCTTGTATTTACCCTTTTTATTTTCTTTTTCAAATGATCTGCCAACACCTGAATCACTTCTTCATAACCAACAATCTCTACATCCGCAACCATGGCCCCCATTTCTCCAGTCCGTAATAAAGAAGACAAGGCCACCATTCCCCTAAGCACAAATCTGTACCTCCAGCTCAAACAATTAGCCATAGGCGAACATTGGCTCTCTCGTTATGTTCCCGCGCTCATTCTCCTCCTGGAAGGTTTTCTCTGCAGTGCCATAATTTATTTTATACCATGTATGTGTCGACCCATCTTCCCCTCCCTCCCTTCCTTCTAGCCTATCCCACATCCGCTAATCGTTGTTCAGACACAGAAATAGACTGGAAAGCATACATGGAACAAATCGGCCAGTATGCATCCGGTGAACGCGACTACACGCAAATCAAAGGTGGCACCGGTCCATTGGTATATCCAGCAGCGCATGTATGGATATACTATGCCTTGTGGTGGATCACTGATCATGGACGTGATATACTTGTTGCGCAGCGGATATTTGGGGTCTTGTATCTGGGAACTTTGGGTGTGGTTTTGGCTTGCTATAGGAGGGCTAAGGTTGGTTAAAACTTATAATTGAAACCCCAACAGGGTCGGAGAGTGGGCTAATATGGGTGTTATATATCTAGGCACCACATTACATATTTCCTATGCTTGTTCTTTCAAAACGACTACATAGCATATTTGTTCTTCGACTATTCAACGACGGGTTCGCGGTCTTTTTCTTATGGGTTGCAATCTACTTCTTTCAGCGCAGGGTATGGACAATTGGGAGCATAGCATATAGTTGGGGCTTGGGGATTAAGATGTCATTACTATTGGCATTACCATCCATTGGAATAATGCTATTTTTGGCGAAAGGAGTACAAGGAGCTCTCAAGCAGGCATGGCTTATGGCACAATTGCAGGTTGTGATTGCATTGCCATTTTTCCCAACAAACGCAGTCGGTTATCTGAGTAAAGCTTTTGAGTTCTCAAGGGTGTTCTTATTCAAATGGACGGTCAATTGGAGATTCTTGGGGGAGGAAAAGTTCCTAAGCAAAGAATTTTCCACAACTTTATTGATAGGGCATGTCAGTACTTTGGTCCTGTTCGCAACGACAAGATGGCTCAAACCAACCGAAAAGCCACTTATGGATTTGATTCGAAGTGCGCTAAAATTGGAGGAACCACTGGGACAAAGGCAACACGCTTGCTCGATTTCGATATCACCAAATTATATCATGACAACCATTCTGACTGCCACCACGATTGGTATGCTCTTCGCACGATCTTTGCACTACCAATTTTATGCCTATCTTGCATGGGCCACACCATTCCTTCTCTGGCGAAGTGGCATGCATCCAATTCTTCAATATGCACTTTGGGGAGCACAGGAATGGGCCTGGAATGTGTACCCTAGCACTGCCATGAGTTCTTTGACGGTAGTCGGTATTATGTTTATTACTGTGGCGGCTGTGTGGTGGGGAACCAGGCATGATTTTGTCGCTCCCAAAGGCCAAGGAGGCGTCGACAAGAAGGGGTCTTGATTTGGTGTGAGCGAAGATTTCCTCACTCTCTAGGCTACATCATTCCTCGTCCGAATCTGATGGTGGCATTTTACCAACAGTCGATTCCTCGTCATCCGAATCCTCGATATATGCAGAGCTCTTGGGAAATTCCTTGGGCCTGTTGAAACATGTTAAAGAGTCAAACTGATCCGCATGTAAGACGAAAACCTACCAATAAGTTTCTTTCCGCCAGATGTGTTCGTCCCGGACGACATTTATGATTTCACCACCGATCTTATTCTCCCTCACATTCGCGTCTTTGGTATCGACCAAGACATAACCACCACGTTTGATCCAAATTGTGTTGCGGAATCGTGAAGGTAATTCAACCAGGATAGTCGACTTGTCTGGGAGAGAGCAAGAGTATAAGCTGTTTCCTTCAGCTTTGATAACACGAGCAATGGATTGTGTTTCTGTCAGTGTGTCTGGCGGGGTAGATGTTTCTTCAGCCGCAGCAAAGACATTGCGCTTTGGTTTGCCCATTATGAAGTATTAAATGTGGAGAAACGATTCGATCTGGAGAATTGAGGTGCGAAAAGATTACTCTAGGCCTGACTAAATTGATGTGTGATGTGAAATAATCAAGGATGGTAAAAATTTAATAAGCTCTGGAATTTTCTTTTTGGCGGGGTAGAAATGGAATTTATTTTTCCGAAGCTACTTATCATACTAGGTACCTGTATAGGTAGTAGTGAAAGCAATTTGAAATTAAAGATAAACTTTTTCAGAGTTTTCTGTACTAGTCAGGTAACCTTAGCTTTGCACGGAAACTTAGCCGAAGAACCCCGACTTTCAAGTTTCTCCCCGCAACTTAATAAAAATTTCTCACCAGCTCCAGAACAAGAAATAAAATTTTATTACTCAAAAGATATCGCATTGGGCAATTTCAAAATTTTCAATTAACCAATTCTTGGTGCCTTAACAGTTTCAAAGTTTTCAAAGTGCTTACGTATTTTTTGTATCCTGCTTATCCGAAATGTTCCCATGTGTTCTGATGCATTTCACGATTTGCCGACATCCAATAACCACCTTTTTCTTTATCATCGATCCAATTTTTTGTCAGGTTCGAGAAGATCCGGATGTGTATCTTGTTGAGCTTCTCCATTTTTGGCTGGGGATCACACGTAGCTAGCTACTAGCATTCTGTTAGCACCCTTAGCTCTAAGCTCTTAGGTTTCCACTGTCCCCAACAGCTAAACACTTGGCAATATGCTCAGTTTGGATAGAAATTATTTATATTGATGACCTCTTTTTCCTTTTCCTTCCTTTTTTTCTAACTTTCTTTTCCCTGTCATCTCTACAATCATCTCAATCATCATTATACAACCATATATCACATATTGTGTCTACAAATCGGTTGCCATATTGTGCAACTTAGAGATCTATCAACAGTCGCAATGGCTGCCCACTTCTCTTCAATCATCGATGTTGTGTCGTCGAAAGATGAGCCTATTGCCACCCCTCTTGCTGCCCCTCAGAGATCAGTTACCCGAACGTACCATTCCGTCCAACAACCCAATGCCATTGAGCTCGATTCCATAAAATGGGCACCAAATATCAATAGACCGCCTGCTTCGGGGACTACAACACCTGGAGTAGAATCTGTGTCCGGATGGTCAACTCCTGGCTGGCAATCTTCGGTAACGCCAAGTGCCCTGGAAATCAGTCGACCACAAACCCCAGACAACGAGCCAGAACATATCATTCAAAGCTTCTCCAATCCTCCCAAAAATAGGTTCAGAATGACATCGACCTGTTTGTTGAATTTTGGCAACGGTTTGAGTGATGCTGCAGCTGGTCCACTCATTCCGAAAATGATCGTGTATGTTAGATCTTCCCTAAGAAAAAAGGACATTTGCTGATTACATCTTAGGGCCTATGCTATTCAAGAACGACTAGTATCTCTCATATTCATAACCCAAGCAATAGGTTATATTTCAGCGGCCTTTTGCATCGATGCTATTAGAGCTCGAATGGGAAGAGCCAAATCCATCATGCTTGCCGAAGCTATCATGAGTATCGGTTATGTGATGATCGTTACCAATCCTCCGTTCCCTGTGGTCGTCGTGGCATTCTTATTCATCGGATTCGGCATGGCAATCAATTTGTCTTTATCAAATGTTTTTGCTGCGAACCTCGATAATGGTACTAGAATGTTAGGATTCATGCATGGTGCTTACGGAATCGGAGGTATTATTGCTCCATTGTCAGCTACCGCGCTCGTCTCAGCTGGCGTTTTATGGAGTCATTACTATTTCATTCCGCTAGGAATGACTCTCGCGAATCTCGCCTTTGCCGGATGGGCGTTCTGGGATTACGAAGATCCAAATGAAGTCGCCCTGCTCAATCGAACGCCCTCAGGAAACAAACCGAAATTCAGCGCAAAGAAGGAGTTGATAGAAATGTTAAAAGCTGCCAAGTTGAGAGCTGTCTTGATTGGAGCTATTTTCATCTTCTCGTACCAAGGTGCAGAAGTTTCTATCTCCGGATGGGTCGTCTACTTCCTTCAACAAGTTAGAGGCGCCAATACCGACGCTGGTTATGTTACTGCTGGATTTTGGGGAGGTATTACCCTCGGTCGTTTCTTCCTATCCCCCATCGGACACAAGATTGGCGAGAGGAAGTTTGTTGTTATCGTTGTGGTTTTGTCGGCTATTTTTGAAGGGCTTGTTTGGAGTGTTCCGAATATCATTGGAGACGCTGTGGCGGTTTCTATCGTCGGTCTCCTTCTAGGGCCCGTCTATCCATGTGCCGCTTACATCTTCACTCGCATTATTCCTCGCCAATACCAAGTTAGTGGAATGAGTGTCATCAGTGCTCTTGGTAGTTCTGGCGGTGCCATTGCTCCTTTCACTACCGGAGTGTTGGCCCAGGCGGTGGGCAATTTCGTCTTGCATCCTATTGCTTTGGGCCTCTTCGTGGTCATGATGATTTGCTGGTTCTCATTGCCGACGGTGCAGAAGAAGGAAGAGTAGAAATATTGTATGGCAGCATAATAATCGGCTCCTGACGTACCTGGGAAAAGACATTGGTTTTGAATTTGGATATACATCTACATGGATTTTTTGGTATTAAGCGGATGTGCTATGGCGTTTAAATGATACCTAGACGTTGGGACATGGCTGGCTGGCGTTTGTGGAGATACCATGGCGTCCATAATCGAAAGACTTGACGTTAGGACATGGACTTCCTGATTTGTTTTTGAAATTTCTTAAATCTGTTGATTGGAAATCATTCCTTTGATATCGTACTTCTATATTGCGAAACATCAATCAACAGTTATTATTTAGCTACTTCATCATAGCTAGGGAAAATAGATATTGTGATTTCTATACATCCTGCAAGACTTGTTACTACATGAACTTCACTTGGATGAAAGTGAATATCTTTAAACTTCCGCGTCCTTTGAATAACACGCCGTAGCGGAGCGGATACAAATCGGATGATATTCGCAATAGTCGGATCGGATAATGTGATGTGACGGTTCGACTAAACCACGAAATTTATGGTGGGGCAGATGACCCCGGATTTTGCATGTGAACTGCAAGGGGTCATAGCTTTTGTGTGGTTGTAAAAATATCGAAAATTACTGTGAACGGAAGTATAGCTTCAAGTGCCAGATTTCTATAAAATGTGATGATAATATGAGCGAGACATGAACTCAAAACATGTTCCCATCACCAAAGTGTTGTATGCTGTTTTCGGTGGTGCTGAATTGATGGAGATGATGGGGAATGTATCGCTTGTCCAAGACCCAGAGCCGAGGCCCCATTTCTTAAGCCGAAATGCTTCCTCCCCTCCACAAACACCAAGATTTAGTTTCATGAATCGTGTTCGCCTCTTTGCAAAACACTCAGTGATTGTTTTTTCACTTGTAAACTTCTTATTGTTTTCTTGAGGTTTTTATACATTCAATCTCCCATATTTCAGAGACCAATTGTCATAACAAAGGAAAGAAGGAAGAAAAATGGCCTCAATCATTAAAGCTTTAGCACCGGTGGTGAGGCGAGTCGGCACATCTGCGTCTGCTACAAGACCTGCAATCAGACTTAGTAGACAGAGCAGAATATATCAACAGTATGCATTTTATCATGCTAGCTCTCAAGATCCCTATCGATTCTAACACCAGCACAGTGCCCGTCCCCTCTCCGCAACCACTCGCCTTCATTCAGACCCCATCGACATAACTGAGATTCCTCCTACTCCCATATCGCACCTTTCTGAAATCGAGCTCGCCATGTCTGAATCTGTGTCGAAATTTGCGAATGATATCATCGCGCCCAAAGTACGGGATATGGATGAGGCTGAGAGCATGGACCCCGCGGTCGTGGAACAGTTGTTTGAGCAGGGACTTATGGGAGTTGAGATACCAGAGGAGTATGGCGGTGCGGGAATGAACTTCACCGCGGCGATTGTGGGGATTGAGGAATTAGCCAGGGTCGATCCTAGTGTGAGTGTTTTAGTGGATGTGCACAATACTTTGGTCAATACTGCGGTCATCAAATATGCGAGTAAGGAGTTGAAGAATAAGTGGTTGCCAAAATTGGCTACGAATACTGTTGGTTCATTCTGTTTGTCTGAACCAGTATCTGGATCTGATGCTTTCGCCCTTGCCACAAAAGCTACCAAAACAGATTCGGGATATACAATTTCTGGAAACAAGATGTGGATTACCAATTCCATGGAAGCAGGGTTTTTCATTGTATTTGCAAACATTGATCCAAGCAAAGGTTACAAGGGAATTTCAGCTTTCATAGTTGAGAAGGGTATGAAGGGATTTTCTATTGCTAAGAAGGAGAAGAAGCTCGGCATCAAGGCTAGCAGCACGTGTGTTCTAAATTTTGATGATGTGGAAATCCCCAAAGAGAATCTTTTGGGAGAAGAGGGTCAAGGTTACAAATATGCTATTGCCCTTCTGAATGAGGGCCGTATCGGAATTGCGGCTCAAATGACTGGGTTGGCTCTGGGTGCATTCGAAAATGCTACTAAGTAAGCATGATATATGCATATATTTGGTGTTCAGTGACTAACAACTAATAATAGATACGTTTGGAATGACCGAAAGCAATTTGGACAGTTAGTAGGAGATTTCCAGGGCATGCAACATCAAATCGCACAGTCTTATACAGAAATCGCCGCAGCTCGTGCTTTAGTCTACAACGCTGCACGCAAGAAGGAGGCAGGTGAGGATTTTGTTCAGGATGCTGCTATGGCTAAGTTATTCGCCTCTCAAGTCGCTCAAAGAGTTAGTGGATTGGCTGTTCAATGGATGGGTGGTAAGTGAAATTTCTTATATTTATTATTCTCGCTCAACACTAATTGTTTAATAGGTATGGGATTTGTTCGTGAAGGAATTGCAGAGAAGATGTGGCGAGATTCGATGATCGGATCTATTTATGAGGGAACGAGTAATATTCAATTAACAACGATAGCAAAGTTGTTGAAGCAACAATACAAGTCCTAGAGATAGAAAAAAAGAGAGGAAGAATCGATACCAATTTAGATTTATGGATGAGAATTACTCAAGTATAATAACGTGCCATGAACGATTTTTGGAACTGACGAATGAATATCTATCTGAATTTATGCTTACAGAGTAACGCCATTTCTAGCCCAAGACCAATAGATTGAGAAATATTAGGTAGGTATTTTTATTAAATTATTATGTTTAGATATCTAGGTACCTTGTAGATTACGGAGTATAACCTAACATCTCTATAGCGTAAATCCGTCTGTAAATTTTTGAATGTTTAGTTTGGTATTATAGTCTAAAGAGTAATTAGTAGGACACAGAGTATAATTTTAAAAAAAATTATTATATTTATTAATTATTCGACAAATATTAATAGATTATTAATTAAGAAATGATGACATTTATTTATTAGAGTGAGTATTGAATGATCAATTATTAAATTTTATATTTCCCTATAACCTTACTAGAGTAGTATAGAATTTATAGAGTTGGGATGTTTGATGTTTGATATTTGATTTGTTGATAGGGCTGATGGTTTTTTTGGATAGTAATTAGTTGATAGATAGGTGGTATCTAATTATTAGTAGATAGACTATATGGTTTTGTTATTCTATGCCATGGGGGGAATCTTGCTGCTTCTTTCTATTGCATGTTGTATGTTTTACATGGTTCCTGTAATGTCTTAAATCGTGTAAAGAAAGCTTAAGAAGAGGGATCTGAAAGGGCAGAGTGTAAGATTACTGGGTTTTTCTTTATCCTTCTATTCGCTATAAACTAGCATATGGTGGCTGAGTAGAATAAACAAAGTATGATAAGGCTCTCACCATATATCGATACTGTACTATCTACCTACAGCAATGTCTGACAGAATGGACTTGCAGGCTGATGGTATCGTATCTCGCGTGGTAGAAAGAAAATGAGTTCCTAGGTTTCATAGGTTAAGATGACTGATATCAACGAAAATATCTGCGACCACAAGCTTTTGACCTTCTTTCATACGGATGCACATTCATACCTGAAGCTTCAATAAAGCTATTGAAACCTTACATATCTCGAAACACAATACGAAAGATCTCCCAGAAAATCAAACACAAGCTTAAGGAGGATAAAGACAAAAGTCTTTCTTTCCATGCATACACAACCTTAAGCTACATCGCACCTAAGAAGCAAAAAGCCTTTTGGTATGCTGACTCCTGAGCTTGTATTTATTTACTCTCTTGTACTTTCTTCAGTCTTACACTTACATACTCCATCCAACTCCACATTCAATCGGCAATATTTCATTTCCCCCTTCTTCGCCTTGCCAAGATTTCCTTTTTCCAACAGCAGCAACATTTCGGGCATCAACAAACAAATCCCAGCCCATGCCCGGATAGTAAAACCCCACCTACTCCATCTCCACCTCGACCATCACAAACCTTACCTTATTCAAAAAACGGGCAAACATCGTCTCTTCGCCCAGGAACCATTATTCATCCCCTACTCAAAGTTGTATTGAAAAAACGGCACAGGACCAAGCCGTCACCATGCAAAACAACGATGAGGAGGCTCTCAGCTCCGTCTACAAAAAGATCCAGCGCGAGCGTGCTCTCCTCAATGCCGCAAATCAAATGAGGCAGCAAACTCAAAATGAGCAAGTCAGAGCTAGGCTAGATATTCAAATGCGCGATGGTCGTCGAAACATTTCATACCTGGAGGAGCGCATGAAGGAATTACAAGTACGGACGGAAGGTCGAACAGGTAGCGCGGGGAGTAGTGGCGGTACTGGTCGCCCGCCCAGTAGCGGTCTACGCGATGATAGAGGTAATCCGCCGCCAACCCCGCCGCCCAAAGATGCCAGAGGTAATCCTATTGAGACTGGGGATCAGGCTGGCTATGGCACTCAGGAATATAGTGTGATTGGTGGACATGGTGATATGATGCCTCCGAGAAATCCATTCGCGCCTCCTGCACCTGGTTCTGGCATGCCTAGATCACGTCCTAATTATACCAAGCTTGGTAGGTCAATTGTACATCTTCTATCCTTCTCAACAATAGCTAATCGAGCCCTTTAGATCTCATCAAATATGATACCCCTTATCTCGGGCCCCGCATCCAGCTCATGCTTTCACAATTGGAATTTAAGCTTAATGTTGAGAAACAATATTTGTTGGGTATTGGGAAGATGGTTCAATTATATGAAATGGAGCGCGATCGGAAGAGTAAAGCTGATGCTGCTGCTCGTCGAGTCGAGAGTAATCAAAAGATTCAAATCCTCAGACAGGCTTTGAAGGGTTATGAAGATTTACATATAGACATGGAGAGCTCAGCAGATGCTCCAGATGGTAGGATCAAATGATATCTCCAGGCTGACTTCAGAAGCTAACAAAGACCTTCCAGATGATAGTATCAATACTCCCAATATGCGAAAACCTTTAACGGGACAACTTGTTCTTCGCATTCAAGCAGTTAAGGATGTTGATCATGCAACAACTAGTAGATTTACAAGAGGTCCGGAAACATCGATTGCCGTCAAGGTGGAAGATAATGTTGTTGCAAGAACGAGATATACCCGGACGGATAAATGGGAGAATGAAATTCACAACATATATGTGGACAAAGCGAACGAGATCGAACTTACGGTTTACGACAAGGCGGGTGATCAAGCATTGCCTATTGGTCTATTATGGATAAGAATATCCGATATCGTTGAAGAAATGAGACGGAAGAGAATCGAGGCCGAAATCAACAACTCAGGATGGGTTTCTGCAGACCGCATGGCCAGTGGTAGTGCCCCACCAGCACAATTTCCAATGACCTCTGGCAGCACAGGTCAATTCGGACCACCACCAGGGAGCCCGGGTACTGGAGCACAACCAGCTGAAGGAAACGCGTTTGGCGGTGGTGGGAATGCAGTGGTAGCACCACAGCCGATCGATGCATGGTTTGCTCTTGAGCCTAGTGGCGCCGTGAATTTGAACATTTCATTTACCAAGCAGTCTAAAGATCGAAGACCATTTGACCTTGCCCTTGGTCGTAAAGGTGCCATCCGTCAAAGAAAGGAAGAGGTCCATGAGATGTACGGACACAAGTTCATTTCACAGCAATTCTACAACATCATGCGATGCGCACTGTGCGGCGACTTTCTCACATATACTGCTGGTATGCAGTGCGAGGACTGCAAATATACTTGTCATACAAAGTGTTTCTCACAAGTTGTTACCAAATGTATCAGCAAATCTAATGCGGAAACTGATCCCGACGAGGAGAAGATCAATCATCGTATTCCGCATCGTTTCGAGAAGTTCAACAATATGAGCGCCAATTGGTGTTGTCATTGTGGATATGTTCTACCATTCGGTAAGAAAAATTGTCGTAAATGCACAGGTAAGTACTTTTTCACCAAGTTGAACGTCTGTTTAGCTAACAACCGTAGAATGTAACCTTACATGTCATGCACACTGTGTACATCTCGTTCCGGATTTCTGTGGTATGAGTGCGCAAGTCGCGAGGGCTATTCTTGACGGTATTAAAACTCAAAAGCGCCGACAACCAATACCTGCCCCTATGACTGGGAAAACTTTAAGAGAGAAAAGACCAGAAGCAGGAGGCATACCGGCTGATCAACGGAACTCCTACGGATCACCTGACACTTCACGGCCCCCTAGAGCACCTAGCTCTACTGAAGCTACCGAAGCCGCCAAGGCAATGTATGTACATGGTACTACTTCACCACAACAACAACGACCAGAGGGACCTGATCGAACATCTACGCAATCAAGTGCTGCAGCTGCCGCCGCAGCTGCGATGGGCGGTCGGCAACAAATACCCCAAGGAAACCAATATCAACGAACTTCTGCCGATTACCCTCCACAAACTGGAGCTCGACGAGGCTCGGGTGTGCAAGGCCTTGATACACACACCGAAGATAGTACTCCAAAACCACAAATGCCCACACAACCAAGTTATAATCCTGCTTCATATGCAAACGTCAATAGTGGTTATGGTCAGCCGGTTCCACAACTTCAACCTTCACCTTCGATGCTCCCGCCTCCTCCACCATCCGCAACAATGTTTGCACCCCCTTCACAAGCTCCGCCTCCGGAGATTCCATTACCTTCACAAGTAGGTTCACAGCAAGTTGTACCTCATCAACAACGCAAGCCAGCTCCTGCGGCAAACGAACCAGGTACCGGACGTCGCATTGGTCTGGATCATTTCAACTTTCTTGCAGTTCTTGGTAAAGGTAATTTTGGTAAGGTCATGCTTGCTGAGACCAAGCAAACTAAGCAACTTTATGCTATCAAGGTTTTGAAGAAGGAGTTCATCATTGAGAACGACGAAGTAGAAAGTACTAGATCTGAGAAGAGAGTATTCTTGATCGCCAATAAGGAACGTCATCCTTTCTTGTTGAGCCTTCATGCTTGCTTTCAAACAGAAACGAGAGTATACTTCGTTATGGAGTATATTAGTGGTGGTGATCTTATGTTGCATATTCAACGAGGACAGTTTGGAACTAAGCGTGCCCAGTAAGTTATTCTTTGTCTCCTCTGTTAACAGCTTTCATTGACAATTTTAGGTTTTATGCTGCTGAGGTGTGCTTGGCGTTGAAATATTTCCACGAGAATGGTGTCATTTATCGTGATTTGAAGTTGGACAACATTCTATTGACTCTTGATGGCCATATCAAGATTGCCGATTATGGTCTATGTAAGGAAGATATGTGGTATGGTTCGACAACAGGCACTTTCTGTGGTACTCCGGAATTCATGGCTCCAGAGGTAAGTTTAGGATTATTGATATCCTAACATAGCTAATTTTGAACTAGATTCTGTTAGATAAAAAATACGGCCGAGCAGTCGATTGGTGGGCGTTCGGTGTACTCATCTACCAAATGCTTCTCCAACCATCCCATTGCAGAGGAGAGGACGAGGATGAGATTTAT
>NW_001820806.1:146752-231457 GCF_000146945.2 Sclerotinia sclerotiorum 1980 UF-70 | reverse complement strand
ATGAAATATTGTCCTGATACACCATCGTACTCTTAATTCTCTTTGAGTAATTTTCTACTTACAATACAGAAGAGAGATTACTCAATCAATCAAGGTCTAGACTTTTCTATACTCCAAAGTTCTCCTCCAGATAAGACAGAACAAAGGCAAGCAAATCAAATCTTTAATTTAACTCTAATAGATAATGATTCTTCTGTATCATCAATTTATCGATATACCAAAAGAATAATTAAGTTTATACTCTCAAATTACTAAGATAACTCTACTTCAGAAACAGTTCGTTGATACTCAAAAAATAATCGAGATTCGAAAGAAAAGAACTAAAGACAAAAGGATCAAATTACAAAACTAATTCGTCTTTAGTATTAAGGAAGTATTGAAAATTGTATATAAAGCAAAGGAGAAATTTAAGAAGAAAAGATCATAAGGACAGCTATACAAATGTCCAATTGAAGAATTAGAAAAGGATATTGAAGAAGAGTTAGAGGATGATTCAAGCGATGTAAAGTTGGAATTGGATGAATATGTAGCTCGTAGAACAAGATCACATAGAGAAAATTGAATTTTGTAATCCGTTTCCCCATATGACCCAGTTCACCATAAGTTACGTTATTTAAAATAATATTTTTATTAATAATAATTTAAAAAATATCTTAATTATAAATAAATTATCCTTATTAAATATATAAATCGATTTTGCTACAAATAAATATTATAATTTTAAAACAAAAAGATTTTTTATTTTCAAAAATAAAATAATTCTAGATATTAATTAATATATAATAATTATAATTTGAATAAACAAAACACTTTGAAAAATATAATATATATAAAACTATTTTTATTAATATTGATTCAATCAATTTGAATATTTTATTAATAAATATTTTATTATAATATTAATTATAATACATTTTCAAATATATTATTATAACAATAATATATTAAAAAAATTAATAATAATTATAAAATAGATTGTTTTAAAAACAATATCTTTATACTTTTATATAATATTGAATTTTTTATAAATCAATCTGATATATTTATTATTCTTTTATAAAAAATAATAAAATTATTTATTTACCTATATAATTAATAAAAAAAGATTTATAATAATTAATATAATATAAATTCTAAATATAATTGATATTAAATAAATCTTTATAAATGTTAATTTGGATATTATATTTAATATGATCAACATATCTAAAATATTTAAAAAGATCATAAAAATTTTAACAATCAAGATTATATTAAATAATAACAATTTTATTATTAATAATTTTTATTTTATTTTCAAAATTAAGAAATTAGAAAAAACCAATAAATTTAAAAAATAAAATAATCTAAATAATGCTTTTAATTATCGAATTAATTTTATATTTCAAAAATTTATAATTAATAAATTTAAGATTTATTTATATTATTATTTTTTCAAACATAAAAAGATTTATTATTAAAATAAAATCTTTATTAATATTTATAAATCTTAAAAAGATATTAATAATAATATGATTATATTATAATTCAAATTTTTCAAAGAAAATAATACTAAAAATATATTTTTATATTTTTATATTTTTTTGAATAAAAAATGGATTTTATATAATAATACTCATAAAATTTAAAATCTAATTAATAATAGTTAAAATGACAATAAAAATCGAATATATTGTTAAAAGGAATGACCTTACACATGGAATAGTGGGAAGCTGATAGGGCAGAACTGAGGCTATATTGGTCTTGTATATAAATCACCCATTCTCTAAGTTTTACGGAAGTGTGTGTTACGAGGTTTGCCGTCTAGATCACGTGGAAGTGCTCTAGGCTCTCGAGGTGGTTTATAACTGGGCGTCAAGCAGGGACTTAAGTAATGACAATAATGGTATGCAATTCGTAACTAATAGTAGGATATACTAAATGATTGATCTTGAGCACGAAGCTCTACAAATGAAAACCTATCCCTTTATATAGAACTTCATATTCTACTGTATTCTTTTGGATCCCTTAGATCTATTGGATCTAGAGTTTAATTATCTAGATCCCCTAGATGCTCTAGATCCTTAGATTCATCACGTGATTTCAATCAGAACATATGTCTGTGCTTGCTGAAGGTGGGGAGACTCTACGAACTAATTACCATACAATTTTTTGTATGCGAATCGGTTTGCTTTTCCACGGGGTCTGAGCTCATATGGACAGGTTGACTGTTACTACGTAACAGTGTGAAGCTCTCCTACAGAGAGCTTCTCAATCTAGTCCTAATAGAACTAGTGCCCTGTGTACGTGCTACGCAGGAACCATTCACTTTAACATATATAATAATATTATTATTAAAAGATTGGGTGGAAGAGGCCTCTATATTGACTATATTACTACGTCTGTAGGCATATTAATCTCCTCTTGGTATCCTCGGAGGGGACCAATATGCCTGCTTATGGTTGGTCTAATCTAGCCTGTTTAGGTAACCGTATTACTAATCACGACACGTGATTAGTACCGGTAACTTCTATTCCTTTTAACAATTATTAATATTTTATATATATTTTTGATATAAAATAAAAGATTCAAAATAATTTTATAAAATCTATAATTTATATTTTATTAATAAATAATAATCTATAAAGTTATATTCAATAATAATATTCTCATTTATAAAATTTATTTAATTAAATAAATTATTATCACTTTTATAAAAATTAAATGATTTCGAGATATAGATAATATTAAAATTTAATATAGTTTTGAATATATTAATTTATAATATAATTCTCTTTGAATTAATTATAATAATTACAAAAATAAAATTATAAAATTGAATTGAAATGAAAAATAAAATCTTCAATTTCAATATAGATGTGATCGAAAGAGTGTTTATAGACCAGCAATTGTATTTAACTTAGAATCTATAGGTGAAGATGTTACGACGGCTATCTTCCACACCGCGTCACATGACTAAACCAAGGTAACGTGATTAAGTCACGTTATGGACCGCTGCGCGGTCCTGACTAGCCATAGGCATGAAGGTCTATATAATCAAGATGGATTTCCTTTGTATAGAGCTTGGTGCTCAAGATCAATCATTTAGTATACTCTACTATTAGTTACGAATTGCATATCATTATTGTCATTACTTTAAGTCCCTGCTTGACGCCTAGTTATAAACCACCTCGAGAGCCTAGAGCACTTCCGCGTGATCTAGACGGCAAACCTCGTAACAGAAGAGCACCTGTAGATGGGGATAACTGTAACGACACTATACTAAAGGCAGCGGCTGCCTAAGGTTCGTCGGTTGGTAGTTATGGGTTAAGGCTTTATCACTGGTATTCACTTGAAAGTGAATTCGTTACTAGATCAAGTAGAATGTAGATAAACTAATTGATAACTAAGTTGAGCACGAAGCTCCTAAACTATGAAACTACTCTGACTATATAATGAATGATAAAGGGAGCCCCTAGGAGCTTTGAGGGCTCCTAGGGCTCCTTATCACGTGATTTTTGATGGTGCGTGCGCATACGATCTTCAGGTGACCAAGATCACATACTAATTCGATGAAATCTGATCGTGTTTGCACAAGGCCTAAGCTCTCCTAATTAATCAGTTTGCTATCATCGTAACACCATCAATCCTAATGGTGAATCGTGACAATATATTAGGATATATTATTTAAAGACTAAAATGAGTTTTATAATAGATTTAAAAAGGAAGTTATATATATTCAAAAGTATATATATAAAAAGATTAATTGCTTTGGAAAGAGAACAATGAAGTCTCTTTTTATATTTAATCATTAAAATTTACATAATTAATTAATTAGGAAATCTCTATATATATGGTCTACAATTCCAACTTTCTCACAATAGCCGATTACATATAACCAATAAATAACTCAACCTTATCAAGTATATATAATTTCTCTTTTCGCACTACTACAGGTTCCCCTCACATTATTATATATTGGAGCCCAAGGGATGGAATCACGAACATCATAAACTTTCTAAACACTACCCTTTGCCATTATCCCACATTTCTTTGTTTGGCGCTCAACCACCGTGACCTCCTAATGTGAGTTTAAGATGTTCTTTCCTTCCTTCAGTCAATACCAAAGTAGCATATTGATGACGATAGCCGGAAATACACGGTGGAATGTAGGTAACCGTAGCCCTGGATTATACAATCCGTTCTACTACTTTTGCATTATTCTTCCCTCCGCATCTGGTCTGCTAGCACTGCGAGGACAAGGCAATTACAACGTAGCAACTACTTATGAGTATGCTTCAGCATGGTGTTACCTCTCCAAGGACGAGCAAGCTATATGCCCCGACTCTGGTGCTATATAGTTGACAATGGTGTGTTAGCTGAGAACACGTGGCCTCCGGATTGGCTCCTCATATATGACACTTTAGAGCCCGTAAATCGTAAAAAATATTGTACTATACTTGAGAACCACTGTGACTGTAGCCCATAATTGCGACTTCTTTCGTCGACTCAAAGTCAGGATCGCGTAGAACTTGGAGCTGAAGGCAAAGGCAGGCCAGGTCAGAGAGTGTCGACTATTCTTGATCCTCCTTTCCGTACCCTCTTATCTTATAGACAAGCTGTGACAACCAGAGTTACAGTTCAGGCCAAGTGCCGCAAAATAATAGCAGCTTCAGCACCACTTGGGGAAGCTGCCAAGATGGTTATGCAAGCCATAGGCAAGAAATTAGCCAAATCGCTTTCAATCACGCAAGATGACATATCCACTGATAGGAATAAGCCATTACAAATGTGAGGTGTTGATTCATTACTAGCCATTGGGCTGAAGAATTGGATATTTAAGGAGTTCGTCGCCGAAGTCGCGGCACTTGAGACCCTAGGGTGTGCAAACTTTGGAGACACGGAGAAGTTGGGTAGTTGGAAGGAGTTCCATTAGAACTGATACGTGGAAGGCCTGGGATAGTGAGGAAAATGAATGAGGCTGTAGCTTTTCTAGGCCATCACAGCGTCTAAAGGATTTTGATCAGATTTTGGTCCCTTGATAACTGCGTTGTGAGGCTTTTGTGATTGAAGACTTGGGGGAGAGAAGGCCTTTGGTTCTTCCCACTAGATAATAATGCTCATACATGTTTGCTTGTATCCGTATTTGATATGATATTGGATTCCGTTCACAAATAAAAAAATTGTTCGGCTCACTTTCGCCTTCGTCACACCTTCGAAATATTGATCCAAGTAATGGAAGACAATCCAACCGCCGCTGTTAGCTCGTGGAATTGCGTGTAAAAAGTGTGTGTAAAAGTGCGTGGATCTCTTAAAGATGAATGAGAACTAGAATAGCTGTGGTATAGATCTTATCATGGCCATCAATTATCTTTCTTCGCGATTAGGAAGTGTAGACCCGTGTCTCTTACCCAGGTGTTCTGGAAGAAGGTGGCCGTTGCATAGGAGACGAGTATCAACTGGTCATAGAACCCGACTTTCTTCATGCAGGTGCCTGGCAAACAGGTTCCATATGCATCAACCAAGTGATGCATAATTGGAACACAGATAACACTATTGAATAAATTGATGATGGTTGCCGCCGGCCTACAAAATCGGACAATGCCAATCGTCGAAGATTTCTATAGGGGAGAGCGCTTGATCTAGCTCTACAAGATTTTGCAGAGCATGAGCGATAGGACAGCAGGAGAAACTGGGAGGAGGTTGAGGATCAGGCAGACAAACAGAATAGACAAATAGTTTCACAATGGTGAATATTCCTTGGTTCGCGCAATTCTATTGATGGTGGTGTTTCAAGATCCTGTGGCGTGGAGATTCGTCTTATTCACAATTGATGGTCACCAGAGATATAAAACAACCATAGAGAGAATGGAATATCCGCGAATGTTAACTACCATAGCCGAACAGGGTTTCTTCAATTTTCCTCATATTACTCTTTATCGAAGTGAATTTGAAGTGTCCATAGATTTCGAGGTTCATCCGGGTACCTCTGAGATGTGTATATCACAACGAGAAATATATAGAATACTCCAATAACACATCAATCTTCCACACTCCTCCCCTTTCCATATAGTCCCGATCCTTTCTCCCCAAGATTCCATTAGCTCATGCTCACCTTTGATGAGCTTGCTGTACCACATGTATGGATATATTCCCAAGTACGGTTCTTCCCTATCCTCCCTTTCCCCTTTTATGTACTTCACATAGCATTTCAAGAGTATCGAGTGTCTTTCACTAAAGATATTATCAACCATTGCCAGATCATCGCCATCATCATTCCTTCGTTCTATGTGACACTAGTAACTTTACTACTCTGGTATTTGTCGTTCTCGGCTGAAGCTGGACAGGCCATGAAATGATTTCTCCAACTCTTCAAAGCAGCGACCCCAGATTGGAAATTGGTCTCCCTAGCGACAGCTCGAGTTTACAACATAAAAAGAGTAAGCAATATACACAACATTATTCACCATCATCTTCCTCTTCCTCCCCCTCTTGTCCTTCTTCTAATGCTCATCCTTTGTACCCAATAGGGCAAATAACTTTGCTTTCCTTGAACCTTCTTGCACCATCCTCCCAAATACCTCCGCCTCCGCCTCCGCCTGCATCTTGTTTATTGTCTACTTCACCTGCATTTTTTGATACATCGCATTTCCTTTATCAACAATAGATGATAGATCATCAACAATAAACTCTTACCTCAATAAATGACTGGAACGTTCCTGCAACTCCAACCATGGCTCCTTTCAATTTGCCCACTGGCCAGCCAGCTCCAAATGCCTTTCAATTTAACAACAACATCCACGGCTTTCCACCATCTCTTTCAAGTCTTCAAAACACCAGCCAGGATTCTGCAAACTCAAATGATTCTTTCAGAACACAAGTACCACTTTCATGGAATCTACCATCCGAGTATGAGAATAATGGTGCAGTTGCCATTCCAGATCCAAGTCCCTTTGCTGAACCTCCAGTACCTTTTGCTACACCTGACTTTAATAATGGCCATGATGCTAGAGCTCAGTTTCAACCGTTTGCAAATCAAAATTCCATCATGAATGGTGCTTCTGCTGGAGCCTTTGGTCATGAGAATGGATATCAGATGCCAGTTCAACAGCAACAACAACGAGGATATCAGCAGGATAATTTCGGTATGGGCATGAGCGGTATGAACGGCATGAGTGGTGTCAATGATATGCATGGATTCAATGTAGCTAATAATGCATATCAATCACCGCCCTACGACGGTCAGATCGGAGTCCCCCAAAACCCTCAGGTTGGTAATGTTCATATTGGAAATCAGCAGTATCAGCATCAAAATTTGCTTGGTTTCAATGGCCACGGTACTGTAGATCAGCGCAACTTTCAACAACAGAATATGGGTATGCGACCACAATTGCCACCAATTGCTACTCAATTTCCTACCAACCCATACAGTCCACAATACAACCAGACATATTCTGCTCCACCGAATCCGCCGCAATTTCGAAATAACTATTATCGTGGTACAAATTCTACACCAGGTTCAGCTTCAAATATGGCTTCAAACTTGAACTTTGGTAGCCTCAGTCTCGGCACGGGTCCAAATAGCATCGTTCCTAACGCCAATCCAATTGGTGGTTACTGCCATAGCAATGGCATGAATAACATTGGCCATGATGGTCTAGAGCGAAACCACTCCAATGGCAATTTGCAGGCTGCTGGGAATAATAACAACACTGCTGCTAGTGCTCGCAACGCACAATATTCTTCGCTTCCATCTGTGGGCAATATTTACCATCCGCTTCCGCCAAAGCCGCAATTTCATGCGCAGAAACCCCATGTATCCAACCCCGATCTTAGCCACCACGTTCACGCAGCTATCAATAGTAATCCTCCACCAGTTGTCCATACCCCTCGACCGCAAAAGCAAAATTTGCAAAGTGAGCAAGGCCAGCCAAGTCAAGAAAGCAGCAACAGCATTCAATCACCTGTGTCATCTAACGACCTCCCAGTCTCTGCCACTGCTTCCGAGCCAAGACCTAGTTTTACACCTCTGCTTCGGTCCAGTCGCGGCAAGTCTATTACGGCTTCGGTAGATCGTGCCCAGCACGTCAACGATTGGGTCCAAAATACACCAACTCGTGGAACTTCTTCCCACGAAAACTCTATCACGAGTGAAGTTGTTATTGATAATACTCCCAAGATGTTGCATTACGATGGAGGAAAATCTGAGCGCTCAATCAATGGTTCCCATGATGGCATGCTCGGTGCTTCCACTTTTACTCCACGACCTCTCACCGTCAATCCATTTAATCCCATTACCGCTCTTACTCCATTCAGCCCCAACTCCCGTTTTGGAGCTGCCGGTGGTATGAGCCCCTTGCTTCGCGAGTTAACCCGGAACGGTACCACTGTGCCAACTGCCGATGAGGCTCTTGAAATGAGGTTCATGCCCTTTGAGGAGTACTGCCGTCAATCGAAGCCAGTCCAATGGGGTGTCATGAGAATAAAAAATGCAAGTTCATGTCGCGGATCTTAATTCCCCATGCTAATTCATTCTTAGATCCCCTATGGCGTCACTCGTCAAGAAATCCTTGCATTTCTAGGTCGCAACGCAAGAATCGCGGCAGCAGATGACCATGAGCCTATCCACATCATCATGGAGCGTGTTACTAGCAAAACGTTAGATGCTTACGTTGAATTCGTCAGCTTCTCTGAGGCCGCGAACGCCGTTCAACGTTTTGATACGAATAGAATCGGCGGGCGAGGTGGCCGCCTCGGTCAGCGGCATGTAGAAGTGGAGTTGTCTTCGCAGGAGGAGTTGATGAAGCAGCTCTTCCCCAAGGCAAAGAATGTGGAGTGGCACGGTTGTAAGCCAAAGATCATTGCTCGTGATGAGAATGACAGGTACAACTCTGGTTTTCAGGGCTTCGTCAGTCGTGAGGAATTGGTGATGTTGGTCAAGCATGTCGAGTCTCCACAGCGCGTAAGTGTTTCCAGGGTTTTCTTGCTGGCATGAAATGACACTGACCTTCCCTAGTCTCCATTTTCAAAGGATTGTCCCCAGCGACCATTTGAGTGCCTTGTCAGCACACTGATCAAGTTTCCTTGGGCTATGGTCAACTACATTACTTGCCAAGATCGTGTGTTGTTGTATAAGGCTACGACTCAATTGCTTGCATTGCTCGTCGAGCGTGTCGAAAGTAATGATGATCCACTTAACCTCAACTCCCAGTTGTTGAAGCGAGTTTGGCGGACTGCTTTAAAGTGCGAAGGTTTCAGTCCAACCATGAAGGATAACATCGCGTTCCAAATGAAGATCGACCCCCAAATTGCTCTTGAGCTTGGTGTCCCTCCACAAGCTGATCTCTGGAGCTATGTTTGGACCATTGGACCAAGAAAGGACGTTGCGTATGATCTTGTTCAAGTGAGTATCAAGATGGGTAAACCTTGATTGAGTAAGAATACTGACTAAGTAACAATAGTACTATATTAAGCTTATCCAAGAGGCCACTGCAGAAAAGAAGCAACTTACATTAGCTGAGAAGGCCGCAGCTAGAGCTGAAGAGACTCCCCGGACTCCCAATCTCTTCGGCAATCTGGACAAGCTCGTTGATTACACTGATGCCCTGAGTTTGACCCTTGCCGAGCTTGCTGAGAAGGAGTGGGCGGCATTCGAGACAGCCATTCGACGAGCACTTACTCCCGCTTTAGAGGCGGGTCCATCCAATTGATAGATGGACGACCTGACTAGCAGCTGTTTCCATTTATCAGACACAATTCATCGGGCGTTTTAGGAAATCTTCACTAGCAACCGTTGATACATGGTTAGTCTCGTTCTCGAAACCTTCCAACAATCATGGTGGCTGGATTTGAACTTCCTCGTAATCGTCGGCTGCCCTCAATTGTTCATATTTCGATTTTCTCATATTACATCTGTCTACCACCAATTTGATGATTCATGAAGCCATTCTCGGAATCATTGAAATACCGTCATATCATTGAAGGAACAGCACTGTTAGTATTCTTCTATTTGTGCTTTGAAGGGATCTTATCGAGAGAAATTCGGCACGTATGTTTCACCCGCATTGTCATATTCTCGCATGACTTGATCTTACTTTCTCATGACGATAAATTCTGATACCTTGCGGACTTGCGTATTAATTTGAAAGGATTTGAATTTTTTTAAAGGTTATTTGATTGGGATACTCGGTTTGAGATTATGATGAGCTGGGTCAAGTTTCTTCTTTGGTTGCTCTGATTCTTGAGGTCACTTGAACGACACCTTGATGTTTGCAGCCTTTGTAGTTGTCCATTTCAGATAGTACAAATTCGGCATCATAAGTTTTTACCGAGGTGCAATTACCGATGATGAATGTGATGTCTGCATGTGAAGAGAATATATTTGAAGATTTAATTTGAAGAATAGTAGGCTTGAGGATAAAAACCAATTTCAAATGGTAGACGCTTGAGATATTATGGGTGAGAGGTATCATCATATTTATGACATTGGAGAAGGTAGAGAAAGGGGAGAAGAAATGAATTGTGTGATGAAGTTCAATTCCATTTGTCTCGGAACATCCTCGGCCACTAAACTTCACGAATCCTTCGCTTCAACACCCAATGATTTTTGATCCATACAATCACCCACCAATATCTTCACCCCTCCATCATCACATGAGATATATATATTTACATGAATAAAACAAAATGTCTCTACCCCAATCTTTCATCAGCAAGAAAAAGCTGATATCAAGCAAACTTGCTGTTCCAACAGAAGAATACGATGATCTATCACCCAAAGGTTCCGTTGATGAAGGCATCCGAGAATTAATCGACGAGATTAATTCTTTGGATGGTTGTTGCACAACCAGTAGTTGCGCTGGGCGAGTGAGCGTATTCCTCGAAGGGAAGAAAAGCTCTGATGAATTCCGAAGTCTGGTGGAAGATAAAGCTAGTATGGATGCTACCCCAGACGTGAGAGCTGAGAAGGGTGCTGGGTTTGGGGGAAAAGGAGGGGGTGGGAGATGGCTATATGTTTCTCATGATCCAATTAGTGTTGAGGAATTAAGCAAGCTAGAAGATGAAGGGGCACTTTGTGGGTTGCTGGGGATGAAGATTAATGAGGGGAACCTCATGAATTCCATTCCTGAGAACAAGAAGAGGGATGCAAGGCATATACATTTTAAATTTGAGCCGATGGTATATTATGCTCACTGTTCTGTTTTCACAAGTTTTAAATACTGATGTCTGACTAGATTTTGCACGTCCTCACAGCATCAATAGACCAAGCGCAAAAAGTGCTGTCAGCTGCATTGCAAGCCGGCTTTCGGGAAAGTGGTGCATTGAACCTAATATCTACCACCTCAGAACCAGCAACTCCCATGGTAGGAATAAGATGTATGGGATTGACTCTCGAATCACTAGTTGGTGTATTTCACGAGACAATTGACCAAGGAGTTTGCCTTGTCGATAATGGACAACTTGGCACGTTGATGAGGATTTCGAATGAGAGATTCGAAGAGAATACGAAAAGGATTGAGAGGTTTAGATTGTTACTCAAAGAGGCAATGAATCCCATGGAGAAGAAGAAGGTGGGAGAGAATGGGGAGGATTGGGAAGATTCTCAAGCTAGAAAGGCGCGGAAACGTGCGGAAGGTCTGAGAAGGGCTCAAGAATTGAAGGAAGCGAAAGAGAGGAGTGAGGAAATGGAGAATAAGGACTCGGAGGGGTTTCTACTGAGCACCATAGAAGCTCCAGTGGATTATAGTGATATCAAAACCTGATGCATTTGACACTCCACATCATCTCGATCTTGGAACCAAACATCCACGCCATGGATTATTTCTGTAAAGACGTATTCTGTACACGGTGGATCCGTAGACACCTTCATTGATCTCTTCCCACCATTTAGCTCCCCGTATGATACACCTCATTTCCTCCCATGTGGACGTTTCCCCAGCTTATCTGACGACCCCCTCCACCCACTTAGTCTCCAACCTCCTCACCTCCCGTCGGAAAGCCTCCACTTCCTTGTAACAATCCAACGGCCTCCTGTCATTTTCCCTCAAACACCTAACCACCTCACTCTTTGCCTTTTCGACCTCCTCATCCAACTCCTGCAGCTTCTTCCTCTGTTCCAACTTCTTCCTCAACCCCTCTACATCTTTCTGAACCGCATTTCTGCCCAATTGTCTTAAGCTATCGCCAGCAGATTTTTCTTCCGATGGAGGCGAAGATTCTTCATTGGAGATTTTGGCGGTAAGCTCTTCAAAGTCTTTACTGGCGCGCTCCTGGAGTTTCTTGAGTTCGCTGGCGACGCGAGCTTGGATGTGAAGTTCGAGGGTTTTAGCGCGGGTAGAATCGGACTTTGGAATATGTTAGATTTACATTCTCGGATACATAGAAGCAAGGGGAGTGTACTTCTGAACTCGACTGCAAAGAATTTATGAGTTGTTCCGAGAACCGTACAGGCGTTTCACTACCAGACCAGATATATTAGAGCTTGCCAGCAGAAACATGTGTAGATTATCGGGAGAATTACCTGGACCATACTTGTGCCTTGGGAGGTTCCTCAGGTTTCGAAGCGCCAGATCCCATATTGACTGGTGGAGGAAGAATCAATTGCCTGAACGATATAATTTACAATCGTGACCTCACGAGCTTGGAATTTCTCAAGGTTCGCTGAAAATCGGAAGAATTGACGCCTTGTGGCCTTGTATCGGATGTATGTTTACCCATGACCGATCACCGTCTGATTGAGGCTGGTGCAAGTGGCTGGAGCATTCATTACAAGGGAAGGTTGATCTCAGCCCTCAACTTTAAAGTATAAAATGGATTGGGATGTTCAACACCAGGACGATCAATCTCAATAAAGTCAAAGGATCATCCAAATCGGGCTTCACCCACATGTGCATCATATTTTCCAGACCTGAGCTCTTCTCGAGTATGACCAGACAGATGGAAAGGGTTATCAACATCTCCCTCCAGTCTCTATCTACTACTTGACATGAATCTAATAATCAAACCTGTACCAGTGCTTTCTACTGTAAACATGAGATATGAATCTTGTGCTTTCACAGAATGGGGCCATCTCTTCTTTTCATACATTCTCAAGGTAGTCCCCGGACTTTGGTCGGATTTCATGAAAATTTGCGAATTCTTTTAATTCCACTCTGGCGGTTTGAAACTAAAGGGCGTTTCTGTTTGATAGACTTGGCACTTGCTGCTGTTCTACTTTGCGATGCTCGGATATCGGTCGGCGGCTGCGGAATCTGGAATGGGTTGCAGAGGTTTGTATCCCGGTGGTACTTTTATATGGCATGCTCGGACGATTATGAATGGAGTCCAGGTTTGGGGAAGGAACTTGCTTTCGATTGAATTGAATTGCTCTCAACGGTATCTGTTCTGTTTACCGGAGGTTCAGTCGAATTGAAGTACTCGAGTACTCAATGGTACGGTTCGTACAGTAATTAATGTCCCTCCCTCACTTGGAAGGTTCCATCGATTATGTTATGGTCTTCTGGGGTTTGCGGTTTGCATGGATTACATTATGGTCTACTTGAGAGTCCCATGGAACAGGAAAAGATCAAGAGTTCACACCATGCTGTACATTGAAACGAATGGTTCGAATGGAATAGATTTACTCAAGGATGCTTGCCGTACTCCGTCGCCAGCAAGGAGCGATTTGAACCTCGTCCACTATCCTGGTTTTGGAAAGGCTTGGGTCTCGCATGAAATTCTTTGTATTATGATGACAGACGTGCATGCCTGAATTGAATTCATTCCAATCGATGGCAACCATGAACCATGACGACTTGAATGGAATGAACATATGCGTCCGATGACAATTGGTGATATCCGAGTGTTAAAAAATTAGATTTCATCGAGTATCTAAAACAGCCTAGTATAAGGTTCTGATTTCGTGGAAGCTTCAGTGGCTGCCGGTAATGTATTTATTAGACGACGGTAAGATCTTACTACTCCGTAGGTATTATTCACAGACATAAAAACTCACTGACCCCGTTGGAAAAGGGAATTCGTAATGGATCGGATCATTTGATAACCAGCCGTTTTCCCATGGGAGGCATGTGAATGATGTTATCTATCTACAAAGTAAGATCTACCTAGTACTAAATTACTACAGAGTACCTACTTCAAGCTTTAACGTCTTTTGAAATGTTCCCCTTGAAGCGTTTCGACTGGTCTTCTAATCTCATCTTCGTCCCTTCTTAGACTAGGTAGGCTTGTAAATCTACTCACTAAGGTTTCCAAAGATCTGTCGGGATAAAATTGATCATCTCATCTCTAGAGTCTATACTCCATTCATCCATCGTTTTTACCCCTGAAGCAAACCCCCCTCGCTCCTCCCCTGAGTGAGGCGCGAAACATTAAAACGTTAAAACCAATTGGAATGGGTTATCCAGGTGTCTGCTCTCGATTGTGTTACCTGTAGCCTTTTCCCTACCTTTTCCTCGCCTTTTCCTTACCTTGGTCTCCATTCTTATTCACCAATGATTCCGTAATTCCTTGTCTTTATCATCAGCCACAGTTCATTGGAGACCAAAGCACGAAAAACCTTCTCTCTTTTCTTTTTTACCTTCTTATAAATTTGCATATACGAGGATTTGATCATCTCCACTAGCCTACAAAAGATAAATACTTATTATTTTCATTAAATGACGGGCCATGTTCGGTCCCATTCCAAACGCCCAAGAGTATTTTCAAGGTCAATCTATGGATTTAACCTGGCATGATATATGCATATACTGCGGCTATTTCTCATTCACAAAAATGCTGTGTGACGACAACAAGAAGTGATGGCCAAGGGATTGGACGCGGGCGGACCATTTCTCAAGTCCTACCCTACCCGTTCAATCCCTTCGGCTCGTCAGGACTCAAGAACGAGATTAGTCAATGGAATTTAGCAGGATGCAGGCAGAGAGTCTAATTTGAGGGAGGGGATTCAATCATCGATACGACACGATACGGTATTAAAGAGACTTGGAAATGCGCGTACCATGTACCTACCTAGTAAGACTTACTCCGTACCTAGTTATCATATGCACTGTCTGTCTTCCCTGTGTATCAGTCATTCATTTCTATTGATTGATGAAATCGGGTTGTTTCCTCGTACCGTACTCATCTTCTCTTCATCGACAAACTCACTTAGTCGCTCACCACCTCACCCACCTCACCCACTTTCAAAAACTTTTGTTTCATCAGAATTGCCACTTTCTCTGACGCAGCGGCGGGCGGGTGAATGTTCTTTTCTTGTTTCCTGGACTGTACAATACGACGGAGAGCAGGGCTTCCGTTTCGAAGTTCGAAGCTATTCACAAAAATGTGCTGATAAACCCTGCAGCGACATCATTTACCAGCAGGCCCACGTTTCCTATTTGGATAAATTTTTATATCGAGTACCGGTACGGACAATCAAAATAATATATCTGATTCATAACTTTCGCGCTCAAGCTCAACCGCCGGTGCCGTATCCACCATTAAAAACATTGCACTATTACTACTACGGAGTAGGTATCGCTACCAAAACCTCAAATTGGTCCTGTCTACGGGTACGGAGTGCGTACCTTACATGTCTAGCTAGACCCACAAAGTGTTCGAAAAGGGATCCCCGCAGAGAAAGTAACCTTACCTACCACCCTACCTTACTAGCCCGTCCCAAAAATATACATCAACTCTTTATCGCCATCTTCCCTTTGTCGTTGGTCTTGGTCCTCGTCCTCGTCCTCGAGATCTTCATTTTTCGAACAAAAGTCAATTTTTCTATTCACTCTTTCATTCAAAAGTTATTTGGGGATTTTGCTTTCATAAGTCCTGGAGACTAATACCTGACTCTCCAATCATTTCTCCCATTCACATTCATTATTACCCGGACAACAATTGCAACATCATTCAACAATCAATCATATGTCATTTCTATTCTTGAATCATTCTTTTATTTCAAGAACATAGGAAACTCACCCTCACTCACTCTCCCTCACCATCATTCCTACAGCTTCCACAGCATGTCCCTTGTGAAAAATTATATCTCTTTGTTCACAGTTCGAGAACAATAGACAAATAACCAACAAGCGCCAAGCAACACAATTAGAGAGATCAATCTTAGAACAATCGGACAACAGACCTCAAGTTTTATTGTAAGTACAAGCTCCTCTCCCTTGACGGACAAAATTCGAACCTCGAAGCCTATAGACCCAACGACCATATACCAAACCCAATTATTTACGAACCAACAGTTTCTAGATAGCTTTACACAGAAGCACTTCTACATTACCTCAAACAATAACCAAAGTATTCTTTTTATTTTTGTTTTTTTGCACTCGTCTCAGATACGAACAATACAAAAGAATCAATTGTATCGAGATGGAGTCCTTCGATCTTTTGCGCAGAGTCGCAGCCACTGCAACCACCACCACCACAAGTTTACAGCATGCAACTACAACAGAAGCAGCTGCAGCACCTAGTAACACTATAGGAATGTACGCCGAGGACTTGAATGGAGTCAACCAAGGTGTCAATGATCTTTTACGGGATGTTTTATGGTGGTGCTTAGGAATAATGGCATTGATGATCCTTGTCTTCAGGATCATGCACAGGGCGCAGTCACACATACGACATATGACAGGGATGAATAGCAACTCGAATCAACAAAGATATTTCCAGGAAAACAGATCCAGTTGGTGGAAAGTCAAGAAGCATTTGTTGTATGCCCCGTTATGGAGTAAACGTCACAACAGAGAGTTCAAGTTGTCGTCGGCTGTTAACATGGGAACCCTTCCGTCAAGATGGCATGCACTACTCCTGATCCTCTACCTGTCGATGAACGTCGCCTATACGTTGGTTCTTGATTATAGCAGAGAGAACAAGTATTCTATCGTAGCCGAGCTTCGAGGAAGATCTGGTGTTCTCGCTGTGTGTAACATGATTGCACTCATCATCCTTGCCGGACGCAACAATCCCCTCATTGGGTGGCTTCAAATCAGTTTCGATACCTACAACTTATTGCATCGATGGATGGGAAGGATAGTCGTATTGGAGGCTCTTGTACATACCTCCTGTTGGGCATACGTCCAGTACGCGGATACAGGTTTCTCCGGGGTCTGGGACAAGCTTTTGCACGACCCATTCTCTTCCTATGGCATGATGGGTACTATTGCCTTTGTCCTTCTTCTCCTCACATCTCCATCGCCCATTCGCCACGCGTTTTACGAAACCTTCCTCAATCTTCATATCATCTTCGCCGCCGTCGCCATCGCCGGTGTTTGGATTCATTGTGACATTCCAAGTCTTCCCCAAAAGCCTTACATCCGGGCCGTCGCCTTTCTGTGGGTCGCTGATCGTGTGTGTAGAATGGCACGTCTCGTCTGGTGCAACTACAGTACAAAAGGCTGGACCACCGCAACCATTGAAGCCATGCCCGGAGATGCCTGCCGTGTTACCATGCACCTACCCAAGAAACTCGACGTTAAGCCCGGCTCTCACGCCTATCTCCGTTTTGCCAAGCTAAATTTCTGGGAGTCTCATCCTTTCTCAATCGCTTGGGTCGCTCATCGCCCAATGTTCACATCGGAACTCCCACTTGATGAGAAGAAACTCGTTCGAGAAGGACAAACGACCGATATCAGCTTCGTAATCCATGCACAAACTGGTTTGACTCGTCGTCTTTTCGATGCAGCTCAAGTTGCCAGTCCACGTGCCCTGACACTGAAAGCTGCATTCGAAGGGCCATACGCTGGACATCATTCTCTCGATTCCTACGGTCATGCAGTCCTTTTCGCTGGCTCCTCCGGAATCACCCACCAAATCCCCTATGTTCAACACCTTATCCAAGGCTTCAACGACGGTACCATCGCCACCAAGAAGGTCCTTCTCGTCTGGATCATCCGTGACGTCGAACATCTTGAGTGGGTGCGACCGTGGATGGACGAGATCTTGCGCATGCAAGGACGTCGCGACATTCTTACCATCAAGTTGTTTGTCACGAAACCTAAGAATCCAAAGGAGATTCATTCTCCAAGTGCGACGGTGCAAATGTTGCCTGGTAGACCGAACATCAATTTATTGTTACAGGCTGAGGTCAGGGAACAAGTGGGCGCCATGTGCGTTACCGTTTGTGGACCAGGAGCCTTACAAGACAGCGTACGAGAAGCAGTGAGAGAAGTCCAAGAACATGGGGTTGTGGATTTCATCGAGGAGAGTTTTACTTGGTAATGTAAAGAATGCATTCGTCCTTGGACACATTTCCACATACATTTCAAACACCAAACAGAAGCAATCCCAAGGAAAGATCATAAAATCCATGAGATGGCAAGTAAAGTAGTGCAAAACAGGTCGACGGTCATTGATAATTTCTTCTTCGATTCTCAAACATAACCTTTTTTTTGTGGATGG
Organism: Sclerotinia sclerotiorum 1980 UF-70; assembly: GCF_000146945.2. Lineage (NCBI taxonomy): Eukaryota > Fungi > Ascomycota > Leotiomycetes > Helotiales > Sclerotiniaceae > Sclerotinia > Sclerotinia sclerotiorum. Next base: position 213,091 of record NW_001820806.1, on the reverse strand, counting down.
AGAATTTTGTATTATACTCCCGGACCAGATCAGACCACAACGCTGCAGTTGTATATTAATCATACCATGATTAGACGAGAGAAAAACTCTAGAAGAGTTAAAATAGGAAAGATGGAAGATTAGATTCGCTTTTAGCGGGGAGTTAGGATATCTGCCTAGGATTGTATTTAGCGATTTGACTGCCGCGGATAGGATAGTCGTCTGTCTATAGAGTTAGGTGCCTTTGTTGTAATTGAATTGTTTAAACTACTGAGTGTTTTGTGTGATGTTATCGGAATCAGTGATTTTGCATGCTGTGATGTCTGTGTATGTTGTGATGCTTGTAATGCGATACCTCATAAAAAAGCAACTGTCATGTTAAGATCATGTCATGTTGTATTACATTGTAGGAAAGGCTCCGCTCATTCATTGACTAGATTTCCGGGAAGATCTAACCGACGTTCCTCTTTCTCGACAATTGCGCACTGCGAGAATAGATACATGCATGTTATGTCATACATAAAGAACAACTAAATAGTATTTATCTCCATATCGCTGTGTATATGAGTTCTTAGAGATGCATTATATGAATCTCCTGACCTCATGCATGGATGTATATGTCATATTGGCTGACGCTTCGCTGGCCCTCCGGAAGCCACTGCCGTGGAGACAGAATATGTGGAAGGGGGACTTTTATATCTTCATGTTCTGGGTGTAGGGAGCGATGGGGTTTTCGAGAGCTTGATGTTGTTGATTGAGGGGTGTAGATTTATATTGATATAGGCTTATGTTGATGTAGATTTATATCGGTTTAGACTTATATCGATTAAGATTTATACTGATTCATGTCTAAATAAGAGATAGATTCCTATGTGATATGAAGAGCATATTTATTTGTATCCAATCAAAGACCTTCGGTGTAATATTGGGTCTAAATTTCACAAAGAGAATGGCTAATTCAAGGTCCAATTCCGGGCATAGATTTAATTGGTTAAATTTCAGAATTTCCCCTCGCCCCACAATCGGGTTAATAAAATTTATTGGAATAGAGTCATTCATTCCCGGTGCTGGTCTTGATATTCTCTGATTGTGACTCAATATCTTCTGATCTACAAACACTATAAAATCTCATTTATTTCGTCTGGATTATTCTTCACACAGAACTACTTCAATTGCTTCACTTATTGCTCTTTTTAAACAATACAAGAATAAACAACCATCAATTACAAAGCAGAAAGTCTTCAAGGCAAAATCATAAGATTATCCCGTCAATCCAACCCCGCGATTTCGTCAAAATGCCCATGTAAGTTAGTGATACGGATGAGTCAAAGTGAACTTCTTAAACTCGGAAATACAAATGCTAACCTTGAATTGATCATAGGCTTCAAGATCCCTCGACGAAATACAAGCGATTTCCTCCCATTGAATTGCCCGATAGACAATGGCCATCAAAAACTCTCGACAAACCTCCAAGATGGCTCAGCACAGATTTACGAGATGGCAATCAAAGTTTGGTCGACCCTATGGATGGTGAACAAAAGTGGAAGTACTTTAAGATGTTGGTGGAGCTTGGTTACAAGGAGATTGAAGTCTCATTCCCTTCTGCTTCACAGACAGATTTCGATTTCACCAGGCGCCTTGTTGAAACTCCTGGTGCCGTACCGGACGATGTCTGGCTCCAAGTTCTTTCACCGTGTCGTGAAGAATTCATGAAGCGAACTGTTGATTCCCTCAAGGGCGCCAAGAAGGCCATTTTACATATCTACCTTGCTACTAGCGAGTGCTTCCAGAGAATTGTGTTTGGTTTGAATGAGGAAGAGGGTTTGGCATTGGCAGTTAGGTGTGCTAAGTATGCTCGATCTATTACAAAAGACGACCCCGAGCACGCCGGTACAGAGTGGGCTTTCGAGTTCAGCCCTGAAACCTTCTCGGACAGCAGACCGGAATACGTGATTAAGGTGTGCGAAGCAGTCAAGGAGGCGTGGGGTCCTACCGAAGAGAATCCAATCATCTTCAATCTCCCTGCTACAGTCGAAATGTCAACTCCTAATGTTTACGCCGACCAGATCGAATACTTCTGCAGGAATATCACAGAGAGAGAAAAGATTTGCGTCAGCTTACATCCACATAATGATCGCGGTTGTGCTGTTGCAGCTGCGGAGTTGGCACAGATGGCTGGTGCGGACAGAGTCGAGGGATGTTTATTCGGGAACGGGGAGAGAACAGGAAATGTGGATTTGGTTACTTTAGCCTTGAATCTTTACACCCAAGGAATTAACCCTAAGATTGATTTCTCGGATCTCGAACGAGTGATAGATGTTGTTGAAATCAGCAACAAGATCCCAGTTCACCCAAGAGCACCCTATGGGGGCTCATTGGTTGTATGTGCATTCAGCGGTTCTCACCAGGATGCAATTAAAAAGGGGTTCCAACTCCGAAAGAAGGGGGGCCATGGAGATGAGAATCGCTGGGAAGTGCCATATCTTCCTCTCGATCCTCAGGATATCGGCCGTACTTACGAAGCTGTCATTCGTGTCAACTCACAGAGCGGCAAGGGTGGTGCCGCATGGATTATCTTAAGAAACCTTGAGCTTGATCTTCCAAGAGGATTACAAGTTGCTTTCAGCAAAGTGGTTCAAAAGCGTGCTGATGAACTCAGTCGTGAACTTCTTTCGCGCGAAATCCAAGATTTATTCGAGCAAACCTACTACCTCAAGCACAATCCAAGATTCAGTCTTGTTGATTACTCTATCAGTACCGATAGAAGTGCCTCGCCTGTGCCTCCCGCTCCAGGTAAGACGCAGGACACGACGAACTTGAAGCGTCGATTCGAAGGTGTCATTTCGATTGATGGAAAAGAGCATGAATTGAAGGGATTGGGAAATGGACCGATTTCTAGTTTGGCAAACGCGTTGAAGAGCTTAGGTATTGATCTTGAGGTGGCAGATTATAAGGAGCATGCAGTTGGTGCTGGAACAAATGTCAAAGCTGCGTCTTATATTGAATGTACAGCTTCAGGTTCTAAGGAGAAGGTATGGGGTGTCGGAATTCATGAGGATGTGGTTCAATCTTCTTTGATTGCGCTTTTGAGTGCAGCTTCAAATGTAAGTCGCCTATTAACACCAAGGCTTCATTTGAAAATATCTAACGATACTACAGTTCATGGCAAGCAGACCCTCAACACCACTACTCTTCAAGGGTAAGCATGGTATCAGCACCAGTCGTGACCTCGAGCTTGATAGCTCGGCAAAAGAAAACGCCAGTCTTGCAATTCCCAAACCCACTGCAGCACCAAAGAGTGGACCGGATGCGGTGAGTGTTTTGGAGGCAAAAGTTAATGATGCATAAATTGGTTTTCTCTTTTCGTTGTTCTACTTATCACAAGGCTGCTTTCGTAGCAAAAAATGAGGGGTAACTTCTTAGCGCATCTTTTCAGGGATGGGGTTTGATTGGCATTGATGGGAAGGACATATGAAAAAGCGATCAAAAAGTGCATTTGAAATTATAAAAGAAATTGTAAGAATCATAATGATCAAAGATACCATCTAGTTGAAGAAAAGCGTTTGATTTCTATTCAGAATAATATACTATATAAATATCTGTACCTGCCTACTTATATCAAGGATATATCTAGGTATTTCTCAAAGGGTCTTGTAAGCAAATGAAAAAAAAAGTTATCAAGTGAATGAATGTATTGATTAACTTTGATTGTCTTGTTATTCACATATACCGGAGATTCCCATGTGAGATTTACAAAGTCACGTGAGACGTCGACAGTAGACTTAAGCGGACCAATAAGAAGCAGCCGTAGCGGGGACACCGCTCCATTAATGACCCAGGAGGAAATTTAGACTTCTTGACTTTGGACATCAAATTCTAAAAACAATCCAGAGACTTTTAAAAATTCTCTCTATTGACAAGAACTGTTGATTCTTTACATTCATTTACTCAATACTTCCACAAGATCAAGAGAGGTTATCAAGATCTTTAGAAAAATAATAATCTTTCTTCCTTTACTAGAGACTACCAGTGACTACAGTTCTGTAGTCTAGCTACTCTTTCTATCTAGCAAAGAAATCGGCCTTGTCAATACCACACCCAAAGTCAACATCGCTTTCTTCAACAACCGCAAATTCCACCTGCGATCAACACAACCCCAAGTTGAATTTCTTCAACCACCTTGTCGCACATCAGGAAAACAGTTATATCGTGAAGAGAAAGGAATAACTCTTTGACAATAATACAAATACTTCAAAAACACCTTTATACTCTTGGGAAACTGCAAAGATGGACGTTGGTTCTGTCTTGCTTAATTCCTTGGCGGCAGGTCGGTACTTCCCCTCCACCCACCACCACATTTGTCTCAAAGGTGAACGGACTCTTAAATTCCAGTGTATTAACTATCAATAGACAATGCTACCCGTATTGCTGCTGAACAACAGCTCACCCAAGCTGCTGAAGCCAACTTTGTGAGTCCCCCCACACAGCCTTGACCGCACTGTCGATGAGTTTCCATGACCTTCTTTACTGACTTTTCCTTCCTTCAACATAGTCAGGATATCTCGTCACACTCGTAGAACAGTTAGCAAATGAAGAAGCACAAGGTTCCGTCCGAGCTGCTGCTGGTATCGCCCTCAAAAACGCCTTTACAGCCCGCGAATATGCCCTGCAACGCGAGTTACAAGATAAATGGCTACAGGTTGAACCAGAGACTAGGAAGCGTGTGAAGGACCTAACTCTTCAAGCTCTATCCTCAAACAACAATCAAGCCGGTCAAACAGCTGCGCAAGTTATATCCTCAATAGCAACCATCGAACTGCCTAGGGATCAATGGCCAGAACTTATGCCCGCTTTGGTGCGAAATGTGGGAGAGGGTAGCGACCATCTCAAGCAGGCTTCCTTGACTACTCTGGGATTTATTTGCGAGACCCAGGATGCGGAATTGAGACAGAGCCTCGTACAGCATTCTAATGCCATCTTGACAGCAGTCGTCCAAGGTGCCCGAAAGGAAGAACCAAATTTGGAAGTACGACTAGCAGCTATCGATGCCCTTGGCAACTCGTTGGAGTTTGTGGATAGCAACTTCAAGAATGAGGGAGAGCGGAATTATATCATGCAGGTTATCTGCGAGGCCACACAAGCTACCGATTCAAGGATACAACAAGGTGCTTTTGGATGCCTCAACAGAATCATGTCGCTGTATTATGACTTGATGCGCTTTTACATGGAGAAGGCCCTCTTCGGACTTACGATTATGGGAATGAAGAGTGAAGAGGAAGATGTAGCCAAGCTTGCCGTTGAATTCTGGAGCACAGTCTGTGAGGAGGAGATCGCCATTGAGGATGACAATGCTCAGGTAAGATTATAACATCTCGGATCCCTAAAGGAGTTACACTGACAATACGACAGGTTGAAGAAGTTTCTTTGATGCGACCATTTTACAATTTCAGCAAGGTTGCAACTAATGAGGTTGTTCCCGTTCTTTTGATGCTTTTAACAAAGCAGGATGAAGATGCTGCTGATGATGAATACAACATCTCCCGTGCCGCATACCAATGCTTACAACTTTACTCACAAGCAGTTGGTGGTTTAGTTATCCAACCTGTTTTGAGCTTTGTTGAACAAAAGCTTCGTGGAGAGGATTGGCATGATCGTGATGCTGCTGTCTCCGCTTTCGGCGCCATCATGGAAGGACCGGATGAGAAAACACTTGAGCCAATCGTCAAACAGGCACTACCTGTTATCATTAGCATGATGGATGATAAATCCATTCATGTTAAAGACTCGGCAGCCTATGCTCTTGGTCGTATTACTGAAGCTTGCTCAGAGGCTATCGACCCAGCTACTCACTTGCCAAAGTTGATCGCATCTTTGTTCGAAGGTCTCATCAGCAGTCCTAAGATGGCAGGCTCATGCTGTTGGGCTTTAATGAACCTTGCTGAACGCTTCTCTGGAGATATCGGATGCCAGGAAAATCCTATCTCACCCCATTTCAACGAGAGCATCTCGAGACTTCTTCAAGTTACCGAGAGACCTGACGCGGATAACGCATTAAGAACCGCCGCATACGAAGTTCTCAACACCTTCGTCATGAATGCTGCCAATGACAGTCTTCCATCTGTCGGTGAACTCTCTGGGGTTATAATCAAGAGACTGGAAAGTACTCTTCCTCTTCAGTCTCAAGTTGTCAGCGTGGAAGACAGAATCACTCTTGAGGAGATCCAAGTCAGCTTGTCCACCGTCTTGTTGGCAATTATTCAACGTCTTGAGAAAGAGGTTACTCCTCAAGCTGACCGAATCATGACCATCTTACTTCAAATTCTCAGCGCTTGTGGGCCTAAATCGAGCGTTCCTGATGCAGTCTTCGCCACTGTCAGCAGTCTGGCGAATGCTCTCGAGGAAGGTTTCGCTAATTACATGGAGGCTTTTGCCCCATTCCTTTACAATGCTCTTGGTAATCAGGAAGAGCCAAGTTTGTGCTCCATGGCCATTGGCCTCGTCAGTGATATTACCCGTTCAATGGGCCCACCATGCCAACCATATTGCGACACATTTATGAACTATTTATTGAACAATTTGAGGGTATGTTTCCTAAAGATATCAATCCTGCCTTTCATGGATTGGAGGATACCACCTTGCCCTAACCCCGTCAAAGTCATGTCACATCTAACAAAGCAACAGAGCACAGCACTTGCCAACCAATTCAAGCCTGCCATTCTTCAGTGTTTCGGAGATATCGCAGGTGCTATTGGTGGCCACTTTGAGACATACTTGTCCGTCGTTGCTCAAGTTCTTCAACAAGCAGCTGGCGTTCAGGCTAGTCCCGATGGATCCTATGAGATGTTCGATTACGTCATCTCTCTGAGGGAAGGCATCATGGACGCTTGGGGTGGTATCATTGGTGCCATGAAGATGGATAACAAGAGTAAGTCATTAGATCGATGTTCTGAAAGGATGGCACTAAAATAATGCAGATGACCTGTTACGCCCTTACGTTGAGTCAATCTTTGGCCTTCTCAACACCATCTGGGTCGATCAACACCGAAGTGATGCTCTTATGAGATCAGCTATGGGCGTCATTGGGTATGTGCTCATCGCTATATGCCTTCTTTCACGTATACTAACTGTCCTAGTGATCTTGCTGATGCTTTCCCTAATGGAGAGTATTCCTCATATTACCGTGCTGATTGGGTCATGTCAATGATCAAGGAGACCAAGTCGAACAGAGAATTCCAAACTAGAACCATCGATACCGCACGGTGGGCTCGTGAGCAAGTCAAGCGTCAAACTGGTGGTAGCGCAGGAACTATTCAAACTTGATCAAAAATTTCAACGATCAAAGGCGTCCTTGTACACCTTTCAATGTCGGTTCCTATGCCGACGCATGAATCCCCGATAGAGCTCAACCAATATCTATCTTATTCTTTTCTTTTGATTTCTCTTTTTCTTGACAACGTCTGGTCATTACTGAGGGGTATTGTCCTCGGCTAACGTTGGTCTGTTTGTTCCATCGGCGTTTTTTACATCGCATTGAATCCGCAGAACCTGTCTGCCCATTCGTACGTCTATCGATAATCGAATGGTCCCTCCTCTATAATTACACTTACCCCTACCGACAACGGAAAATCATATCACCCGATATGATGGAGGAGGAACTGTCGATTCCCACACCCCATTTGTTCAGCACCGACATCACCATAGCACTATCAACACATTACTTTGTACAAATAGATCCCCTTATCACCAACACAGCAATTTTGTCCCCTTACCTCGCGCCAATACCCCTTACACCATCACGTTTTTGTCACACTTTTTCTGCTGTTTTGAGCGAAGAATGCATGCCGGGTCTTTGATTTTCTTTGATGTTCTGATGGATGACGATGTTGACGATGGGATGGATGATATGCTCAATGACGTGGTTGGTAGATGGATCAATTGTTTTCACCGCGAAAATCTTGTATTTGGAGTGGGAGGTTGGGTGGTTGGATTGATGGGGTAAAGGGAATGAATGGGCGGATGCCGGACGCAATGAACGGACGGAATGGTTGGTGGGCGGAGGAAGGAAAGAGGAGTTTTATAATATGTAAAGCTTTGGCAATGATCGACCGATTTGGGTCCTTTGTCTTAGTGATGAGCTTTTGACCATCATCATCATAGGAGGAAATATGCAGAAGGCATGCCCGGGGTTGGGTATATGAGATGGTGGAGGAAGAGATGGGAATCAAGTGATTCGAATGATGGCTATTTCGTCAGTGAGTTGACTTAGTTGGGCGACTACTCAAAACTGAAGGAATAGATAAATACCTAGTCAGAAAGGCGAAGTCGCCGACTTGATATGAATGGATTTGTCTGCCATATTTGAATGTCTCAGCTGTCGATGTGACTGTGATGTATGGCTATGGCATGTAATGTGATGTGTGTGATGCGGTGATTGTTTGTAAGAATTCAGTTGGAAGCATTGTCACTAGTATCTAGATTGCAAATTGTACCTGACGTAGAATATGCACTATACAGATCTTGCTGATTGAGCGCGCCGGCTAGGGAAGCAATCGATTAAGACTGCATCGTAATGCGTTGGGTGTAGATGTTGCAAGCGGATTCTATATTGGCATTCAAGTGGCTTTCTGGAGGATCAGTGATGCTCGATTGTATTAGCATTTCATCATCACGAATGACAGGAGCTGACTTTACAAATGGAGATTGTGTATCTACTACGTCAGGCTGGGTAGGGACAAGCATTTTGAAGGAAAGGGAAGGGTTGAGTAATAATTAGAACGAGGGGGGAGAATGTATTACTTATAGGGGGAAAGGTAGAGATTGACGGAAAGAGGGGGAAGATGATCGTTTGGGTGGGGTGGGGGTAGAAGACAGTGGGAGAGGGAAGAGGATATTTGGTGGGGAGAAAGAGCAACATTCGATCATGAATATCAGCATTGGACAAAATCCTAGTATTGGGATACTGGGGAGCAATTAGATGGTGAGTTCAGGGTTGCTACCACTGGGACGAGCTTAGGGCCAAAGATAGGTTTTGGCACTTGCTGTTATGGAGAAAGACTTCGGCTGTTGGTGAAGGCGGATGGGAACGCTCGTGCTATTATCAAAGTGAACAAAGAAACCTTTTCGGCAGAAACATCTGAGGAGCATCCGGAGGGATTTGTGCGTGTGTCACGAGATAATCTTCACGTAGAATTTTGGTTTTCAAAGAGGCTGACTTGGGAGTTATTGGGTGAAAGGTACAGCATTGAAAATGAGAAAGTCATGATTTTTAAAAGAAAGTTAGGTGAGAGTGATTACTATCGTAATTTCTACGAAGAAACTGTGGTATTAATGCCTAAAAAGAGTCACTCCCATTTTGAGAGTGTAATTCCTTGTCACTGAGGATCCTGGGATCATAGCCCTGCTCGAAGTAATATCTGTAATCGCTAAGATAAAGTTTGATGGTATCGGAGTCTTTGATACATAGCGAACAGCGCCGTTGAGTTCTTTTCGGCCCAGCTGCATCTGGTTAGGAAATGTATGTTGGATGGATAGTTCCTAGTCACTTTTCGCTTTGTTTTCCTATGCTGTGTCACGTTGATTGTGTTATAGAGGCTAAAGCGAGCCCTATTGCTCTTAAGCCGTGGGCAATAGCTCTTTAAAGTAGTAGGCTATAAAGAAGCGGGTATATTGAATCAGCGTGGAGTATGAGCGTATGTGCACATTTCAGCAGCAGAAATTGACGCGTTCTTTTTCGACTCGAAGATCTAAGCAGTAGTTGAAATTTGCAGTGTGAAACATAGATACAGCTTTTGTTACTTTGCGCTTCATCTGCAGAATTCTATTCAAGTAGACTGCAGGGCGCCTTGTGTCGCTTGAAGCTACGTTCAACTTTGCCACTTCGTAGACAGAGTTATATCTACAAAGTTATTCCTCCCATTCTCCTTCATCGCACCAGTCTTGCTACCAAATGTTCATGTCTTGGTATTGCTGCTCAATGCTCTTGATGCTTCGACGAATCGCTGTAACCATCCGTAGACTGGAACGAAGACACGCTTGTCGGTAAGGAACATTGAAGCTTGAAGATAGAGTTAAGAATTATGTACTGATATGTATTAGATGCCGTGGCCGTCAAATTAATCTTGGGAATGGAGGAAATGAGCGCTGAAGTGCCTCATTTAGATTGTGTATATCATCAGCTGCGTTTTTTGAGGAAGTAAGCCCTTCGTGACAAATTAGATTCATTCTTTAATAGAGTAATGTAAAGAGGTGACGGCATAGTTTCTCAGACTGTGCCAGTCACTGATCCTTTTCGGACGTTCGCTGATTGGGGATTGACTGATACAAGTCCGGAAGGTAATACTTAATAGGAAGCTGAAAAAGACTGCTGTGTTGCTAGGCATGGGGCGTTAAAGGACAACGGAATCTGCTGGAAGAATTAATGGAAGGCTAGACTGTTTGATGGTGGAAAGCTTGATGGAAAGCTATATTTGTGGGTCAATTTGGGAGCAGAAGGAATGATGTATCAAGAACAGGGAAATCTATTAGGCTTTTGCTTGCCCATTCAACAATTCAACGAGCAAATACCACATTCACGTTTTTTTTTAAATAATCATGGAGGTGTTATGCCAGTCTCAAAACATTAGACTAGTAAAATTAGAGTTGAGGATTGGTGAATTTTTGGGACTCACAGATCATGGCATGTGCTAGTTGTGAAAATTTTGTTCGTGATTGGTGAAGGTATGGCTTGCAATTGATATAGACAATAGCTCATGTATGATCTCTCATTATGAGACTAGCCAATTTGAAATGGCACAGCATCTCCACCGAGAGTGCGCAAATATTTAGCACAAGTCGAAATTTGAGCTGTGACTCGAGATGAATTATTTTCTTTTGCAGTGCTTTTCATTGTTGTTGATGGTCTTTGATGGGGCGAAACACTGCGCAAATTCAGTGGGAGTAACTTTGAGAGCTACAACATCAAAGAATGAAGGGTAGATGGACAATGGCTAGAGCTAATCAAGTATGACCCATAACAAAATCAGATGGGAGCGAATATGGATTGCAAAGCTTCAGGGAGACATGCCTCACACATCCTATCTTTGGCGGGCAACCCGAAGAGAGATTGATCATTGAACCAATTTCCGGCACTACAAGCCGAATGTGAGCTAGAATAGAAGAATTGGTCTTGCCCTTGCCCTTGGCTTATACCTCGCTTGCTTTCCTCTACTTTTCCTAAATAGACTGCGATTTCATTCTTTCCACAATTCCAGATTATTTCCAAAACCAAAGAATTCCGTTCTCACCTCTCCCCAAAATGCCTCAAAATTTGAATTTGCCTCACCTCTAGGCATTTCCTCCTCCTCTTCTTCTGTGGCATTATTTCTTCTCACATTCTGGTGATTATTAGGCAATGCGCCTTTACCACTATAATGGACCACCTTTCACAATAATCGAGCCATAATCCTCCACGTTGAGAGCCAAGTAAGCTCTTAGCTTCTTTAATGGTAAGTTTTACTACATTTGAAATTGTTTTATGTGCTGATCCTCAATCATCATTCCAAAGCTAGATTTTACATCTACCCGCTGCGGTGAAAGCTTTCCATGAGTTCTTGACTGCAGCCATTATCATCAATTAATGACGGTGATTTCATGAATTCCTCACTACAATCATGACCTTGAGGTCGGTAAGTCCTACTCTCATGTGGAGTTTCATCGAGTCTTACCATCACAGATCGATTGACCATTAAAAAGTGCGAATAGAATATCGCTGTTTTAATTTTGAAGTCGGTAAGATCTAATCGATAAATAATAGGTTGGTTGCAAGTCAAGCCTCAGATCAAGGTGTCCCGGTGTTTCGCATTTCAAGTCCACACTGCATTCCACAAGCACAAATATAAACGGTGTGAAGACTCGATCTCAACAACTTGCATTCTATCATCTGAATACTGAATACTCAATATGATGAACTGATATCATAGTAATGACCCCTTTACAATTGATTTCCCCATTGAAATAGCCGGCGGCCGCATCTCGAGTTTGTGAAATCCTTGACAGCTTTTTTTGAGATAATCAAATAAAGAAAACTCAAATGCTTGATGATGGCTGATACCTGTTCTCCTTGGAGAAAAGATGACCAAAGTAGATAAGTAAAGTTTGGCGGCGGAGCTATCTTTCGGGACCGAAACCCCTAACTGACATGATATGACTTTATCCACTGAAGCCCTTTCCTGGGGACTACTCTAAGGTAACTTAATAAGTGAAAACTTAAAATATTATAAACACATAAAGTATGACGTCAAGCTTCATGCTGTTTCTTACTCTTAATCAATATACTCCTACAGCATTAGTTAGCTGAATGTCCCGAGCCCCTAACAAAAGGCCACCAATTTCTAAGCGATTTCACTTCAATCATTCAATTTGATAGCGTAGCCAACACTAATTACTTCATTTACTCTGGCTCAATGGCCTTGTAATTAGCTATGAGATAGAAAATGGTGGACACGAGCCTCGAACCTCGAACCTCGAACATCTCATATCCTCTATCAGGACAGATAGATCTTCTATTGATCACTCAAAGAACTCTCATGGCCCCGTTTTACCCCGCCGGCGCATTAGGGTAGCACGATCTCCCAAACTTAGAGCCACACATGCCTATGCTTAATATATATTAGGATTTTGGCAATAGCCACTGTATTAGTTGCTATTACACACTAGAATCGAATTTAGCTCTGTCAATGATACCATAATCTTCGTCCAAGGTCTCCTCTTTGCAATGCCATAAAAACCATTGGCCAACGTCAAGCCAACTCAAAAGATCCTTCGTTCCATCCGTAGACCCTCCTCAGTCGACTAGCAAACATAATCAACTTCCATCCCTCAATCTCCGACTTATGGGGCCGATGGAACGTAATAGACTTCTCAGCACCCACATTCTCTCCTGGAGAGAAGGTGTATACAGATCCGAATTTTGGCATTACAGAGAATTTCAAATCAACCATTGCAGCTTCGAACGCGCTCCAATTGACGGAACCTCGAGCTTCAGACTTTGCGAACATAGTGGAGAAGACCTGTGACGTATTTTTGTTGACTTTGAATACCAAAGGCGACTCGGACGCTTCCACTTGTGTGGACTTTGCTGTATCTCGAGTTATATCGTAAGGAGAGACATCTGCGGGCCGAGCCTTGTGCTTTTCTTTTCGTCGTTGTATGAGTATATCTGGTGCCGAGGCCTCATGGGTCGGGTCCTCGAAGGTCTTAGGAGGCTTCTTCCCGATCTGTGCAACTCTGTCCTTCTGCTGTTCGTAATGAGTTTGGATTTGCGTCACACAATCTGCTACAAGATCTTGGTACAGAAACCCAGTGTTTGTGCCCATTCTTCTTGCCGTAAGTTGATCTAGAGCATCAATAGCTCCTTCGGTCATGCCCGGCTCAAGGAGGTTTTCCATAGGTACCGCAAACCTCGAAAGTTCGACCTCATACTTTAGTGACTCAAGCTCGCCTAGTAAGTTGTTGAGCCTTGACGCATACAACTGTCCCCTCCTAGGGTTTCTTGGTGGCAGAGTAACGGTAGCAGAAAGGGCTTGAACAAAACTGGCGATAACTGCCAGCTCACCGAATGCGTCCAAAATTCCATCGTGAACTTCTGATCGCTCGGCGGGGTGGAGACGATAGAGGTCGTCTAATTTCTTGATCCAAGTAACTGATTTAGCGGCATCAATCTCAGAGGAACAGAGGCGAAAGATATAAGAAAGTTGTGGATTCTCCCTAGTCAGAAGCTCTGGATCTTGCTTGAGCAATACACGCGCAAACCCATTGTCATATTTCCCTGAAACGCGTCTGAAGTACTTTGAACCTGTCCCTAAGGCTACGTAGCGTTTGAAGACTTTCTGGACCCGCGAGAATTCGAGATGAGCTACGTTTGATATCTCCTGAAGCAAAATAGTGTTTGCAACTTTATCATTGGGCCTCTCTGAGAGAAGTTGAAGAAGGCGATGCATGTAATCCCAGTTTGCAACTCCAGTAGCAGCATTATGTATCAATTCAAAAATTGATATACTAATATGCTTATCGCTTGGTACGGGGACGATCCGTCCCTTCTCATCGGGTACAAATTCCGGTCGACTGAAGAACCAAGCATTGACCATGTGGTGTAGAACAACTGATTCAGAGCAACACAAAACCAAATAATCGTTCATAGCGGTTTTCTGATCGAAGGAGCTGTTGATCATGTCGTCTAACGAAAGACTTTCCTGGTTGTGAACAACAGAAAGTTTTGAAAGAGCGGAAACAGCTGCCTCTTCTGCCTTTCGTGGTCGGGGCTTCGTAGATTTGGTAGTAGATCCAATTTCTAGAATGTCCGCGACTAATAAGTTCAGCTGTAAAAGGATATACAGCTGTCTAGTGAGAACCAATTCTCCAACTTCCTGTGGAATAATAGCTCTGCTTTGAAAAGCAATTGCGAGCTCGGTTGTAAAGTCGCGATGGTGAGCAGCTGTTGTTGATCTGATTGATCGGCCATAAGTATCCTCGTTGTCAAAACGGGTGTAGCAATATTTAAAATCATCTACATGACGAAGGTTGTTGTCGCGCATACTCTCCAAGATAAATATGCAATCTCCGGGTCCATCACGAACACCCTCTCTGTACTGGTCTAGAAGTGATGTTGTCGCGCGGTGTCTTAAATGATCAAGTAGAAAGTCAGGCTCTGTCACCATGTCATCAAGATTTAACTCGGAAACCACCTTCCAAGGGTTGCCTAGCGGCTGATCTCTTGAATGTTTCAAATACGCGTTTTCTGCGACGCCAGCCTTGAAAGCCTCCGCTCGCTGATTTTGGCTGAAACCTCGCCAGATCTGATCAATTTTGGAACCATGTAATTCATATTTTCGTGCAAGATCTGCATGAAGTGACTTAATCTGTTGAACAATTTCTGGATCAGTCTCCATGGTTGTAGATTCGAGAAAATTCGGCGTCAGGTAGTTGGATGTTGGATGTTGGATGTAGAGTGACAAAAATCATTTCGATGGTTTCGTGCTCGAGTACTGTGGGCAAACTTTACAGCATGGGTTACCGATGCTCCAAAGCACGTGAAACATTTAATTCGTGGCACTGACAGCAACGAATTGATTGCAGCGATTAAGTTCATCTGAGATAGCCACGTTGTAACGACATTTGATCGAGTATACTTAGGATTAAGCTTCCGTTGTGCATTTCAACAGGTAAGGTCTTACCTGGAGCTTTACAGTAACTTCTCGAGGCTGCTGAATCCCGACAATGGACTTTGTGCGTTCAAGGACGAGTGATTTTGAACAGTGAGCAAGGTAAAGGAGTCATCGGAGCATGAATAGCTTCAGACATCATGAGCATCATATCACCTGACTGCAGTCCATATACCATAATCTTCACGTTTAATGGTGCGCACCATACTGCCTGCTCCAGGCGGACCAAAATCTGGCCAAATCCCCTTTTATTCTTTCCCTTGTCGAGATGCTAAATTTCTGCAATTGTCTACAATTTAAAATCGCACGATTCGCCTTGAATTATATAGTCTATATTATCCATATACCATCCTGATACCGAGCCAGGCGAAGTGTGAATGAGGATGATTCTGGCAAAGATGTGATTTTCCCTTTCGATCCAGTAATGCATCGCGAAGCTATAACTTTTCGTCGGTCTCGGTCAAGACGCACATTTTGACCTTCATAGCATGCTCGGCTGGTCGAAAGCACCAAGGCAGTCATTATTCAATGAAACCATTACCCCATAAGAATAGCAATAGCACTGGGCTCATCGAAAAGGATTTCCAAAAGTACGTTAAAAGCGAATACTACTTATTATGTATTATGAACGACTGCGAAAGGCCTCTTTCAGCTGAGGCAGACATAAGGAGATAGCATCATCCCGAATGTTATCTCTGAAAGCGATAGCATGGGCTTCCAGTTCAGCAGCTTTCCGGTCCTCACCAGAGTCGCCGTCGTACAGTGTATCTAGCTGAGACAGTTTTTTTTTCGATATGCCAATGACATACATCTGTAAGCAAGAGCTCCTAAAAAGCCGAAATCAAGCCTGCTGACACCATGACCACCTTCAAGGACATTTACCGCAAAGACGGGATCAAGGGAACCAACAAAGGTGTCAATACCGTGGCCGTCAAGCTTGATGTGATGGGCAAAGTTTCACACGTGAATGTTTTGGAAACATTTTCACGCGATAACACATTGTATCCCCAGATGCTAACTGTCCTCATAATCCATGATAGAACAGTATAATGCATTTCCTTCCGCAGGCTGTCTCTAAGTGGATTGGTATATGCAAGATGTATCAAAGATCCAAAGGGAACAAGGACGGAGTAAGGAAAATTACCTTTGAGGAATCATATCACCGACATTGATCTCCGCCAACGATTTTAGGGATATGGAGCGACAATTCATCCTTTCGAGGACCGCCATATGGCTATTCTTGCCTCTAAACATAAGAAGCTGCCTGTCCATTAAATTTTAGATGATAGTATGCCTACCTAGGTAGACTAGCCATGGACTAAAGTGGAGGAGGGGGGATGAGGAAGTCGTGATAACTCTATGTGGTGATTCGAGGCGACGAATTTGTCTTTCTGCTCAACTTTTCACCCATGTACCAGCTCTTTGCCATGCGGTATGAAAGTTGTCATGGCCATTGTTGTTTAGTTGTTCAGTTATTGCTATATTGTTACTAACTACAAGTATGATTGATCACGATCATGACCAAACACTTTTTTGTCGCTGCTTGACGAGGCTGTAGATTTTCCCCACAGAAAATCCTCGCTTAAAAATGGAAATTCTTGGCACACACAATGAGCGATGAGGTCCTTCAAACACACGACGACGAGTTGATTACATAGGAAAGTCAAATCTTCACAACTGTACGTATAACATCGAAAAATACACAGGCGCTACGGAATTTTCTACTAGATAGATACATGGAATTGTTGGCTGACGATTTTCACATCCTATAGAACAACTTCCAATCCTTCCTCATTTAATACTTCCCCTCACTTCTCGACGAAGGTCAAACTATAGCAATCATGGATATGGAAAAGTTGAAGAGAATGCAGGCCAGAGGTGGTGTTAGAACTGGTGAGTCAAATTGCAGCGAACACAGTAGATTATGCGAATGGCAGGAGAGTTGAACAGCTTCACATGGGACGTTTTGGAAGGTGGAGGGGCTGGATGGCCGCGCCATGCCTTTTTTTCCTTTTGCGATATCTGGACTATTAAAAGCTAACATGTGGCCCAAGGGTATGTGACAGAATCCCTCATCCTCATCTGCAATTCATCATCCGCGAGCACGATCTCGAAGTTTATGATCTGAAAGAAGCGCATAGCGGGGTAGCAACGGTATGCTAACGATACAACAGTGGAAAGGGTACTCCAAGAAGAAAGGTCAAGAATGTTCATAAGAGCACTGGAATGGACGACAAAAAGTTACAGACCTCCCTTAAGAAGCTTAATGTCCAACCAATCCAAGCTATTGAAGAAGTAAACATGTTCAAGTCTGACGGAAATGTTATCCACTTCGCAGCACCAAAGGGTACTTTGACCTCACAATACGAGCTACTGGACGTTACACTAACCTTCTCATCAATAGTCCACGCTGCTGTTCCATCCAACACCTTCGCCATCTACGGTAACGGTGAAGACAAAGAGCTCACCGAGCTTGTCCCAGGTATCCTTAACCAACTCGGCCCAGATTCCCTTGCTTCCCTCCGCAAGCTTGCCGAGAGCTACCAATCGATGCA
Organism: Sclerotinia sclerotiorum 1980 UF-70; assembly: GCF_000146945.2. NCBI lineage: Eukaryota > Fungi > Ascomycota > Leotiomycetes > Helotiales > Sclerotiniaceae > Sclerotinia > Sclerotinia sclerotiorum. The sequence continues at coordinate 195,360 of NW_001820806.1, read as the reverse complement.
AAAGGCAGAAGGTGGTGAGGAGAAGAAGGATGATGAGGAGGATGATGACGATATCCCAGATTTGGTCGAAGGAGAGAACTTTGAGGACAAGGTCGAATAAATTTCCCGTACCCAAGGCAAAGTAAATTAGGAATGATATTAAAGAACCGGTGACGGCATTGATACGAGAACGATCATATTCTTCTTTCTGGCTATGTCACGGCATTCGCTGCTCGAATATAAAAATTTCAGGTGGTCAGAAGGTTACTTATCTGTACAAAATCATACTACACGTCAAGTCCTTCTATATGACAATATCATTCGTATTGATCAAAAGCATTCAGCTTCTGGTGTGTTCAATCGGGAGATGGAAGAGTTCTAATTCTTCTCCCGGTCAATGGCTCGACGATTTAGACAAGTTTGTAATCCTGAACAGGTGATGCTTCACAATTTCACAGCCTTCAGTATTTCCTAAAAAGTATTGGGTTATCTCCACTATATCGTGTTTTCACAAATGAAGTAGCATTTCTTTCTGCAATTCATGCTGATAGAATAATGCAAAGGCACGGGATTACATTTTATGCGCTGGGCGTTCACAACATTATTTGGGTTTGACATTACATCGGAAACTACCCGCACTACGATTGAAATCATGTTTTCGTTCTTAGAAGACGATTATGCGCCGGCCAACGGTTGGCTCAATGATACCCACCTCATCCTGACCGTTCCTTTAGGGACTAGTTCAGATCATCAACGTCTGCATTCTTTTTACTACCACCGTTTTCCGTTTCTCTTTTCGTATCCTCCTGATTGCCACTCACTTTCCCGACAACCTCGGATCCACCCCAAGCCTCTATATTTCCCGCAAGTTCCGTGCTTTTCCACTCAGTTTGACTAGGACCATCGCTTTCACATATTGCCCTCATGCCTACAATATCTTCCATGCCTGCTAAACCTTCTTCCACATGCGCTTTTCCTTCCATCCTTTCTCCGCCCTTTCTCCCTCTCCCACTATCTCTCAGTTCTCCCACCATCTCCCGCCAAGTCGTATTTCCCCCTTTTTTTGTCTTATCCCATATCTCCTTTCTCTCCCAATTCTCCAGCTTCAAATCTCACCCCTTCCGCTCGGTGATCTCCCTTCGTCCCAAAACACATAATTCTCTTGATTTCTCCTTCATAAAACCCAAGCTCAACTTTATGCCCATTTTTTAGTTCCATCATGAGTCCATACATACACCTTTATCAACTCCATCATCTTACTCATCTTCTTCATATCGTCCCGTGACTTCTTGATCTGAGTATCTATGGAATGTGATTGGTAGGTCTTGTTTAGACCATTGAGGCCCAGGAGTAGAGAGAAGGAGGTTACGAGGGACGTGGATTTCGTGAGAATGGCGGATGAGATAGTTCCGGATTATGGGTGTGGAATAGGTGGTGGGAAAGGGGTGACATTTTAGTTTTGGGCCTCGGGTCTAAGCCCTTGAAGTTTGATAGGATGAGGGAGGGAATTGCAGGATAAATGTTGAGTTGATAAGATAATGGGGATATCATAGTGGTATATGTAAGGTCTTATAAAAAAGTCAAAGAAAAGAATATGGATCTCATTACTATCATCATTGAGTAACGAATCGGATACCTGCATCTCGTCGATACAATATCTCTTTCTCTTCTTCTATTTTCTATTCTTTAGCTCTATTTACTAATCATGTCTCATCCTGTAGATTGGTATGGTGATGATAATTCCGTCACAAAGGAGGAAAACGAAAAGACATTCAGAAGTATCATTTCTATTGTGACTCACTGTGCGTAATCGGATATATGTAGATGATATACGCAATATATTGCTCTTTCCTCTCTATCATTTTCTACCCTTCTCTTTCTTCTACAACGTATCATTGGACAACTGCGGAAAGAGATGTTATACGTCGTTTTTTCTTTCTCTTTACCCCGCCATCTATTCCTGATTTCTCTTGGTGAATATCCAACAAATATGGCACAGGCTGTTCTCTTCCATGCTTTCTTCCTAGCTGTAGCTTCACAAAGACATTGAAATGAACGGGCACTGGCCGGCATGCAAGGGTTTTTCCTCTCTCAGTCCGATTTGGCTATCCATTCTCCATTGCTCTAATTTATTTCACAGCTTCCGAGTTCCTTCCGAGCGTCTTCCCAAATTTTACCATCAACTCTTCTTTTATACTCCTCACTCATATGTCAACCAATATATTTAATGCAGTGGTGCCTGGAACTTCTTTCGAACTTGCAGTTCGCTATGTGTATGTGTGTGTAATCTAATTAGATCTAGCAACTCTATCGAATACCAGTGGAATGATCGACACTAATGTCAATATTGAATCAAACAGCAATGGTTGCGGAGAAAAGGAATAATTGAGCCTTTTTCTCAATCTGAATACTGTTCCGATGTCTCGGATCAGATGGACAAATAAACACTATCATCATCATCACTCGGTGGCTTTAATGCCATATATGATGGTTATTTCGAAAATGGCAGCAGACTAATTTCTACTCTCTGTTTCCATATTGGAATCAGTAATCCACCCTGTCAGTGTTGGAGGTTTCGAGTTCTTTTTTTATTTCAACAATGATTGAGGCTGTACTTAGTTTAAAGCTAGAACGGGCTATTCATAGCATTCAGGAGTAAGGAGACTTTGAGGATTGAAACAATTGGAAAGGAGTGAAGCTATTTGAAAGATGTTCAGCTAATCGCTTGACCAATTAGAAATATGGGAGTGATGCGAAACTCAAATCATTTCAACGATTGACTTCAAAAGAAGTAATGAACTGGTTGGAAACCATAAATCTAACGAAATATTCGAATCTTAACAATAGACACTCTCCTGGGTACGAGAATTTGCTCGAACTGGACAGCAGTTCAGTGTCTTGGACCTCTTGAATGTAAAAGGTAAGAAGTCATGAAGTAATAGCTTACAGTTGTAGTACTATCGGCTTTTGGCTCTTGGCCTTTAGGTCAGGATGGTATACAAAGTGGATGGGAGCTCCCAATTGATATATCTTTCCATCTTCTCCTGTTTTGCCTGCGACATCTTCGCTTCGAGGGAAGTGCCCTTGTATGCACATGGTGTATCTCATGTATTTGTGAATTTGAGAAAGGGTTTCACATGTACACCCGCGGGCGACTTACACATCTATGCATCGATGTAAAAGTGGGCGGGAATAATATTTCGATATGGATGCCAATTACCTAGCCGAGAATGGTTAAATACCTTGAAGAAGGATAAGGTCATAGGGCTATTTATACAAAATATGTTTGCGGCAACAAACGCAGAATAAGGTATCAGATTTAGAAAGGATTGAAAAAGAATTTGGAAAGTTCTGAGGTGCTTAAGCTTGAAGATTCGACTTATAATGGGAAAATGTAATGGTAAATTGACGACCACTTATTTGCACTGACGGAGGCGGTGTATTTTATGATATTTCCTGGTTCTGGGTGGGTTGCAAATAGAGACGTCTCCCATGGATCTTTCGAGGATGTGGAAATGGCTTCAAATGGTGCACCTCACGGCATTTCCGAGAAAGAGGAAATGATTTCATATATAAGTAGCTCATCCAATAGCGTTTCCTTGTTGGCGGAAAGGTTTCACAGATAACTGGGTATTTCTCAGCATTCCGAAATCGGGCCATGAAATTTTGGGCTGTGGAAAATTGGCTCGCAGATAGACAATGTATCTCTCTCTGGCACTTTGTGATTGGAAAAAGAATTTCGCACGTGATGATGTACTGGCTGGTAGAATTGATAACAGCGTGAGCCTTGGACACGAATCCATCAATGATTTTTTGCTTTCCCAGTCACCAACTTCATTGCATTCTCCTTCCAACCTGCAGCTCCACCATTTGCATCCACAAATTCTCGTGCATCAATCTCTCCATAATCTAATTTTCTTCTCCTTCCAATCAAAGCTGCATTTCTCGTACTAGGTATTCGTAGCCATTCCTTCTCTACTTCCCATCCACATCCCTCAGCAAGCCCCACAACCCATGCGACAAGAGAAGCGTAAGCCGATGGGGTACCTTCGGATCCTTTGGGAGGCGGTGCTCTATATCTTGCACCACTGAGAGCATGACTACAACATGGAATCATCATAAATGGAGATCGGGAGATACTCGCAAGGATAGGTGTCCATGGAGTCAGCTCATCGGCGTGATTTGAAATAATGAATGTTCCCTTAGGAAACGTCCCATCATGAATATTAGGCCCCGAGGTTTGATTTTCATTTGACTCTGAATATAGAATTGAAGGTATTAAGACAAGTTCTTGTAATTTTTCTCGTGTTTTTGGCCCGAAAACACTCCAAGATTTTCGTTCTCTAGCATCAAATCCCCATCCTGTATAACCTTCCTCTGATAAAATATGAACGAGCAATCCATTTCCACAGCCAATATCAACATAACCTGGAAACTCTATATCTTTATAAGTATCGGCCCAAAGTTCAATGAGGAATGCTGCGATGTTCAGGTCTTCGAAAACATGCTTTTCAGGGTCTGTGACTTCACCCCAATTGTCAATCAGAGTCTTTGCATATTTGGCCTTGAGACGAGCATATGTATTCTGAACAGTAGCTTGAGGTATGATAGTATCATGATGAACTTTCTTGACATATCCTGCGGCAGTTCCTTGTCCATGCTTATACAGAGCAGCCAGAAGATGCCCAGCGGTTCTTTCAAGTATCTGACTGCGAGGTTCGGAGTCGAAAAATGAATAGTGTATTGCAATCTTTCCATCTTGCGTCCCAGGGTTAAAAGTATGCTGGAAGGCGATTCCGTGAACCTTGGGATGATAAAATGGTGATTCATCAGGTGATGACATATGAGGGAGATAAATGACTAAAGATTGAAGTTCTCCAGCATCGGTAGTTTGCGTATAAAAAAGACACGTTTGATCGAGTGGCCTATCTTTTAGAATATTTCTAGGTATCATGGTTCTTACCATAACTTTTTGTAAAGTGTAGCTGTGAAAATGAATGATCCTCGCAGGAATCGTGGGATCATTTTGAAAATTCTCATCAAATTGCTGTTCCAAAGATATATCGGCTCGAAATAAATGGTTAGAGTTAATGTTTGGATTTCGAATCAAATTCAGCATAACCTGCGAAAAGATCTCTGGTGGAAATGAACATTTATGCTGAAGTAAAGGCGTCCAAGTCCAAGTATGACCATTATCATGACCGATTTCTTCCAGTATTTGTGGACATCCAAGGGGATACGATTCTGGACTGAATGATACCTTGACAGGCGTCATGGTTATTACTGCTTATAACGAACTTGCAGGTGTTGAGAGCAAAGGTCCATGTTTCCAAGACGAGAAGTGAGGAATAGGATGCAAGCGATGGGGGTAGATCACGTGGTCATCATTCCAAGGTTCAGATTTTTACACCATTCTGAAGCCAATAAGACATTTCACGAAAATTAAAACATTATAAGCGTCCTAAATTCTTATCTTTGCTCCTTCATATTGTAACCAACTCTACAAAAGGTCGATTATCATCCTAATAGTACGAGAAGCTTACAAGGCTGACAAGGCTGACAAGGTTATTGACAAGGCTCAAGATAATTCAACTAGGGCCAATTTAGCGAGACTTTAGCGCTCGCACGCAAATCGCAAACCAAAAAAATTAAGAGCCTAACGAAATCGGTGTTTGGCAATATCTCGAACCTGCCCACGACTCCGCAGGAAACAACCATCGCACGACAAACCACGACAACCGACAACTTACACCGTCGACATCATGCGTACTTACGAAGATTCTTTCTCCGGAGCTAAGATCTACCCTGGAAAGGTACGAGTGTTACTCCTCAATGATTACGGTGTGGCGGTGGATGTCAGGAATTGAGGAGGAAGGGAGAAGATGGATGGATCACGGAGGCGCAGATTTCAGAATGACTTCAAGAGCGCATAAGGGTTGGGAATTGGGGAACTCAATGCTGATTATGTTTGTCAATTATATAGGGCAAGCTCTACGTTCGTGGAGACTCCAAGATCTTCCGTTTCCAAAACGGTAAATCTGAATCGTTGTTCTTGCAACGCAAGAACCCTCGCCGAATTGCATGGACCGTTCTCTTCAGAAGACAACACAAGAAGGGTATCTCTGAGGTACGATATCAATTTATTTCGCAAGTCAATCCGCATCGAGATGGGATAAATGACATCACGGGAATTTTCGGAAGGCCAAAAATACTAACGAAGTTCTCAACATATAGGAGGTTGCCAAGAAGCGTTCCCGCAAGACCGTCAAGTCCCAAAGAGGTATTGTTGGTGCTTCCCTCGAAGTCATCAAGGAGCGAAGAAGTCAAAGACCAGAAGCCAGATCCGCTGCTCGTGAATCCGCTATCAAGGCAGCCAAGGAGAAGCGTGCCGCAGAGCAAGCCGTCAAGAAGGCCGCAAAGGCAAAGACCAATGTTTCCACCCAATCGAAAGTCAGCAAGCAAGGTTCCAAGGGTAAGGCACCAAAGCCAATGAACACTAGCCGTTAAATTTGTGGTTTGTGGTTGTGGGGGTGCAATGGAATGGACTGGGTTGTTGTTAAAGAAATGAACGAATAATCTTCGAATATTTCGGGAGGTTTTCAATCAAGCATGGTCGAGCAAATATGGGCTTTCTGCGTGATCTTGGTCAATAGCTTCACAATGACAAGAATGGTACAAAAAGCGATGGTCAGGAAGGACATGCATCTCAGTGCAATAAGATGCGAAATGTGTGTGCATATGTAATTGCATTCTGCTAAGTTTCATAACTTGGAGATTTACGAACAAATGGAGTCATTTGGTTTCTTGGGCCTACGAAAGACCTAGGAATTTAATAATACTACCAATACCACTGGACATGGTAGTCGGGGTCATGTTTGTGTGATTATGCCCCTAACACTTTTTATTTCCTCTCGCAATCTTCTTTATTTCTCCTAGGTTTTAGGCGCTCTCCTCTCCACCCACGAGGCTCGATTTGAATCTTTTCCACAGTGTCCGACATGTCCACCACAAAAAACATATCCAATTGATAAACTTTTAAGAATACCTCTAACTTTTCATCCCATTTCCCATTTTGATCTTTCCTCCAATGCATATATTCATAATAATATGCTTAGTCATAACCAATGGACAGAACTTGGAGTTCTATAAGAGTACCTTCTCCTCATCTTCCCGGTTCACATTTCGCGGATATATTGCAATTCTCTGTTTTCCTTTCTTGGTTTCTTCCCACAAGATTGATGATGAAATGAGAGTTGAGTTGAAGTTTCTTCAGTAGCGTTCTAGTGCTTAATCGTTTTTGATTGCATAATGGGGAGTGGAAAATAGATTATAATGGTTTCTTGAGTACTGTGGGTTACTGGTCAGCGATATTTGAGGAAGTGGAAGAGGATAAAAGATAGGATATAATGTATGGTACGTATGAACCCGCCGTTCCACTCACTCTGCCATTTGCGCTAGCTCCTCATAAAAGGGTAGAATCATGGGGGTGTGTGTTTTGTTAAGGATGTAACAGGATGAATTTTGGTTTTTAAGTGCTGGGATTTGGTATATGGTGTAGAGAAGGCTTTTGGTTTGATGATCAATAACATCTATTGTTGGATGATGTTGGTAAATAGTCTTTATATTTGAGGTTCAACATGGAAGCGAGTTTCTCTGCCTCCATTTTATAGGTACGAACATGGAGAATATAAATCCATTTCATCTCATCTCATCTCATAACACAGTACCTAGTTCGCAGGTATTATCAAGTACGTAGTAAATGTATGATACTACCCGGCATAATGCAATCGCAACTTGCGAGTACTGTTGTACTGATGGTGATGAGGGAGAAGTCTCTTCTAGATCCCATTCTTCTCCTTAAAATTGCAATCATACGTGCTTCACTCAGCATTTATACCATCTTATCTTTCCCCAAGTTCATAAATTTATCCATCATCCGATCATGCCACAACGTCTCCCGTCATCCCATCACCATCTCCTCGCCACCCCTGAAAGCATCAACCAACTCCATCCCCTCATTCCCGATCTCAAAGAGTCCCCATCTCTGTTCTCTATCTCCAAACTTCCTTCCCAAACCTCTATCTCCACCCAGAATAGGACATTCATCCCTCAATACCTCAAAAACAAAACAATAATTAACTTCCTCCGAAAATTTCTCATCCTGACCATAGAGAATCTCGGCATCTGCTCTCCTCTTTGGTATTTTGGAGATCATGATATGTAGATCTAGGAAATCATCAAAGATTCTTCCTAGTGAAGGTTTTTGGGCCACGGAAGTGATTATAGATTGGATAGCTGGAGGAGCTTGACGAGCACCGGGTTTTGTGTAGTTGATTTTGGTGGAAATGGTGGTGTTGTGGAGGATGGTGAGGATATTTTGGGTATGAGTTAATGTGTGTAGGGTCCGTGATAGTAGGGAGAGGAGATTGTGTGCTGAGGATTTTTCGGAGTGCGTGAAGAGGTGGGATATTAGGTAGTGCATGTTGTCAATGACTAGTATTTCGGGACCAATTTCTGCCTCGCTTGTGTTCGATGTTGTGGGTTGGACTAGTGGCGGGGTCATTTCAACGTCTTCTTCTTCGCTATCGCCAATTTCATCTGGTATTTTGTACAGTGGGGGTTCTGCTTGCTTTTCAGCACGTTTGGCTTTCGGCGATGGATTTTTATTAAAGTTTTCCTGTTCCTCATCCTTACTGAGTTGGCCATCTGTTCGTCCTATTTCACTTAATGCCTCCCATAATCCCTCAATATCAAAGACTCTACTAATTGCAACCAGCTCCAACATTGTATACACCTCTTTTTGTATCTCAATTTCGGTATCTGCTTCTGAATTGTGACTATTCCCATGATTCATCCTTGTATCGTTCATACTTCTCGTCTCATGTCTCATTTTAAGAAGTCCTGATCTCAACACCTTGACTAGGAGAGGAAGATTGAAGGAACCGGTTGTATCGATCACTACGACCTTTGGCTTTGACGCATTTCTTGATTTAATTTGAGGGTTCTGAGTGGCATTTACCATTTCAACATGTTGAAGGAGAACTGTGGCTATAAGATTGAGAGATATCTAACATCGTATCAGTTATCTAGTTCATGCAGGATTGGATACACAATGTTGTAGAAACTTACCAATCTACTACCTACGGATTCATCTCCATCAGCAGCACTCAAGCCTACCACAATACCTCTTTCAAACCCCGGATTCAATTCATTTTTACTGGCACAAAGAACGTAATCATCAATTTCTAGACACCCCGTCTTGATTCGTCTCGGTTCACCATTTGTCCCATTACACCTTGCCCGTTGTCGCTCTTCCAGTTCTAGTAACTGATCCGCCGTTATTGGCTGCGCTGGTTTTGGAGGACTTAAAGCTTCTGACTGGGCTTTGTGATCTAATTCAGTCATTTTGACAATCTGCGGAAGGTTTATTGTGGCGCGTTGATACGCGGAGATATGCGAGACGTATGGCCATCTCTTGCAATGAAGGTAGCAGTCAAAATGGGCAAAAATAAAGGTATTCCGAGTCAATGGCGGTCATCGTTAAATATATTTCTTTTTATAATGATGTAGAGAACAAATTACCTCATTCTTAATGGTATTCACGGCGCGTTTGACAATTTCATGGAAGGAGATGTACAAATCCAATTACCTCGGAGGAGTAAAAGTTCGTGCACAAAAATTACACGTATTCACGTGATGTAGTTAAGGTTAGTAAGGCCAAGTTATTTTTTCGACCTTCACATCCGACTTATCAACTTCTCTTCTTCCTTCTTCCTCCTCCCTCCTCCTAAACCTTCATCCACTTTCACTGTGATTTCCAACATTTAGTGGTGGGAATAAGAGTAAAAAAGGACAAAGCTACACTACATTAGTCCTCCCCGACACAGATGCCGTCCTTCCCGTTACAAAGTTCCACTAATTACTCATTTCAGACTACAAACCAAACCAAGTAAGGAAAAGCAGAAAGCTGGGCAAAAAATCAGACTTGCAACAAAATAACTTTTCCTTCAATTTAGTTGGCCTTTATGCTTCGTGTTTCCAATATCACGGGTACAGCTTACGACGGCTTTTCTTCATGTGCAAGTGGCACCTTCTCATTCTGGGATGGGTGTATATTTCCGCTTAGGGGCTTGTTCCGTTTGAAGGATCGGTTCCGGAAGCCCTAGGACATTGCAGTTCCTGAAAGTTTTTGTGTATAGCCTGTTCTAAAGTTATACGCTTTATATTATTCTTTATACTGTGTGATTGATAGTTCTCATCACAGGTGTTTCAAACTATCACAAATTCTCAGATCTTGCCGAGTTGACAGTACAGGCGACGTATCATGCTCTACAATGTCTATAATGTGTACAATAAAACTTTCCCGTCTTAACTAGGATGTATTAAACACGAGCCAAGTGCTCATTGCTTCTTGTACCTCATATTTCTCTGCCTGCCTGTTTTGTCGGATGTTTCATCGTCTTAATATATGTTACCCTGCTATTGCTTCACATTTTTAGGGCTGACTAAGGAATGTTCTCTTGACAGATAACGGTTTAGCTCAGTCATTCTCCGCATCTCCTTTCACCTTAGATTTGATGTGATGTTGTAGATGTTGGGACAGCGTCCGTCACCTTTCAATGCCCTTTATAATTCGAGAGCCGTCCCAATTCAAATGTTTCTCTAGGCTATAGTTTGCACACGGAACTATGCGGACAAACTCCAGCCTCAAACTCCAGCCTGCTGAATTATTCCCCCCTTGATTCGTTTCGGCTGCTTCAAGGAAATATGGAATCTGAGTTTTCGATTCTACATGTAAGCTTGCCATGGCTGCTGTTTGGCTTGGGTCACAACATATTGATGATAAGCACTTAAGATTGTGTGCTCCTACATTCAGGAGGATATATTTTTACAGATTGTCAAGTTTCATTGCCATTCCAATCCATCGTTAACTTCCGCTTTCACCAACCTTCATAGCTTCATCTTTCCTTCAAAAGATCAGAAAAGCAAGACCATGGGCGCATATTCGGGCTTATGAGCACCAATCAACATTGTACTATAGGATAACTGTACAAGATATTCCAAATGGGATATATTTGGTGATGGAAGTGTGAAGGTCTGGAACGTATATGAGATTGTATTGACTCTTGGTTCTAGCTAAGTATCCTCGCCGACTAAAATTTTCTCTCATTCTTTCATGTTGAAATTTGCAATATCTTTGTGTAGTGCTACGACTACCTGTGAGATTACACTGGCTAAATCATTGATTAATGAATGTCTGGCCTCTCTAAATTATGTTTGCATGGCCTCAGAACTGGCTGCTTCTAGATACATAGATTCTTGGGGAGAAGATCCGCATTGAAAATTGACGGGAAATGCATTCATCACGCCCTCCATGCCTTCATCATAAAACTCTTAGCTAGTTAGCTGTGCAATAAAATTTGACAATTTTAACAATTTCTTCCACTGCTATGTCTTCCTCTCTCCGGCCCATATTCGTGCGCAGTAACAAAATTAATAGTTTCGAATTTCCACTACTTTACTAATCACACTATCAACAAACATCATATCAAATTAACAAAGAGACTATGCACATCACAACCACCAATTTATCTCGCTGCATTACTCTAGTAATGACAGCACTTAGGGACCAGTTACTATTATGGCATCAAAACAACAATATCAGCTAAATATTTCTTTGTGAGACTTCCAGTAGTGCACTCATTACCAGCAATTCGAGCACTAGTTAAGGCTGCTTTCACCGCAGACTTTATCAACATAACGACTAATTTTCCCATCGTTTCCAATTCTAACATTTAAAAATATTTGAGCTACCCATTTACAGTAATTATTAGTCGTATCTCATCAGCGAGGAATACGTTGTTGGTAGGTAAATGGAAGTCGATTTATATTTATACAAAGGGTAAGATTGTTTATGTCTCTCGGGTAATGAATGTCATGGGTTCGTTCATCGTTGGAAGCTTTGTGGATGTAATTAGCTATCCCTGTGTGCAATTTGCCGATTTAAGGAATATATATCCTTCGAGTCTTTTATGCAATATGTTAAAGGGGAATAGAAGAATCTAAAATTGTTAGGCTTTGACTAATTATCTACAATAAGATATATTATAATAAAAGAATAAATCAAAAAAGTATATAAAAACTTTTCATTGAAGAGATACATATATAGTTCTTTGTATAAATATATTACCCTCTTTCCGGATTCCATCTACTGAATCATTCATTACCTCATTGACTTCCCTTTCCTTTGATTGGCTTCCATTTCTGTCCGTCTTTCTTTCTTTCTTTTATCAACTTCATGCGCCTGTTACCGCGAGTGAAATAATTAATACAAACCCAAAGTAACCGTATCATATCATATCAAATAATACAAACCCAACCCAACCCGCCATCAACCATTCCAAGCTGAACCATTCAGTTGTGCTATTTGTTATATGCAAATAGTGGATGGATATGAAAAACACCAGATGCTAACCCTACCCTTTCTCACAAGATTGTAACCTCGTAGACTCCCCCCTCCCACATACAATCCCTCAATAATATAAATCCCTAATAACCTCCACAATAACCCCATGATCCTCCCACTGTTTCAACCCACTAACAACCACACAAGCCACCACCCCCTCCACACCCGTAACCCTAATGGGTACACCACCCCCATGAATAGCATAATCCCCCGACTCATTCCCCAATCCATATTTCCTCGCGAAAGCCCCCTCATCCCCTTCAAATTTACACCACATATACCAAGTACTAACTCCCCATCTCAATACCGTTTTCCGTTTTCGCGAGACCCAACTATCATTATCCGGCATGGTACCACTATGCGTACAGCAGTGAAAAGGATTTGATTGGCGTTACTGAGGGAGATACTTATGACGACGGGGGTGGGATGTGGAAGGAGACGTTCTCGTAATGCGGAGCCTAGAACCCAGGCGTCGGATGTGGTGAAGTGTTCGAAGATTAAGGAGGAATCTATACGAGCGATTGATTCGAGCTTTTTGATGAAGGAAGATGTTAGAATTGTGTTCTTTATTTATTTGAGTGGGAAATGGAGACTGCGGGGTAGGATCTGTGTTTACGGGTTGGGAAATTGGAGATATTTAAACCAATTGAAATAAAATATCATTCAAAAGAAAGCCTTGTAAATGACGCTCCGCTGGCCCTCCGGGGGCCACTGCCGTGGAGGCAGACTAGCAGTATATATAAAATCATCGAGCGCAGCGAGCAAAGAGGGTTTGGGGACTTGCCCCCATATCACCATTCCCATTCATTTCCCTAAGTGTCGCAGATGCTCACCATCCATTCGAATATCGCACAATCGGAAAAGGAAGACAAAAGAGAAAAAAAAACCTACATCTTTTGGTGGATGCGCAATTGGTCTCGGAATCACCTCTGGTGTTCCCCTCTCACTGCCAACCGAACTAGCCATTCTAATTCCCAATGCCGAACTCGTGTAATCGATTTGTTCTTGTGGTGCCAAATTTTCTTTGATATCTCTGGAGTTTTCTTCCAGATCTAAAGTCGGTTGTTCGCTTCTTACTAGGTTTGGAGGTTTCGCCGGTGCGGATGTGGATGTGGATGTAGTTGTTGATATACCCGTATTGTTACCCGTATTTTCCACACTCTCCGTATTTCGAGAATAAGAAGAATAACTCGGAAGTTTCGAATTACTCGCTCGTTCTCCTCACACCTATTTTATCAAATCTTGGTGTACGGAGGTGAAGATGTAGAAGTCGACGTTGGACTCAAAATTTCTTTTGATGGTTTCTGGAATCGCGAGAGGTGGGGTTTTGGGGACTGAAGTGGGATCGGCAGGGTCGGGATTGGTCGTGTGGCTACTGATACTTCGTGTTTCATCCCAAGTATTCGAGAATCACACTCAATTGATCTTCGCGCGCCCCATTGAAATTCTGTAGATTTTCGTTTGGGATTATTGCTATTATTGAGGGGCAGAGAAAAGTTGGGCGAATTGGTGTATGGTGGTTGTGATTTTTTTAATTTTAGGTTTCGTGATGGTGGGATCGGTGAGGTAGAAGAGGAGGTATGATTTTCGTAGGAAGTACTGGTACTGGTACTGGTACTGAGCTTGGATTTGTTGTTTAACGATGGAATACTGTGGGTTGTATTTGTGCTATCTCGACGTCGGAGAAGTAAAGGTCGAGCATTTGCTACTAATTGTTTGCGAAATTTGGAGGAGGTAGTCGAACTTGCATCTGATATTGGTTCGTGAGATTTGGAATGAGAGTGGGAGATTGAGGGACGAGGAAGACCGCAAAAGTTGCTGGTTGCTGAGGAGGGAGACATTCCAGTTGATAATGTAGGCGATAGGACGATATTAACCATTATTTCATTTTTATTTCTTCTTGAAGACAACTTGGAGATTCTAGATCATAAACAGGTCGGTAGAAGGTATGTGTATATACAGAAAGAGATGTATGTATACAGAAGTAAGTAAGTATGGTATGTATGCACACATGGAAGAGAAATGTAGATAGATACCTACTAGATAGATATTGAAGTTCTAGTCACCAAATATCTAAATACACTTCCCTGAGGTCGTACAATGCAAAAGAAATTTCTCCTGTGTGTTTAAATGACCCAATATCTAAATTTTTACCTTATTTGAACAGAATAGAGGGGTTCGGATATTCCGCATATGAAGGTTGATCAATTATCAGGGACCATTGAGGACCTGAAATGGTCAAAGTTCAGATGAAATTCATGCAAAGAATTTAAGAAAGAGATGAGAGTTAGGGATTGGGATCTGAGGAACGTGTAGAGGGGGATCTTCCTATCCTTCATTGTAGATCATTCTAGCAAAAGAAGATCATACTGAGAATCAAATAGCACATGTGTTGATGTGTATTGAATGATGAATATGAGACTCACGAGATACAATGAAATTTTGAATGACATTGTTATATTAATGGGATCCCTCACTCATTGACTGGTGGTGAACATCATTGACAGCTCGCCTTGCATATTTGAAAGGATATGAATAGAAGTTGATATACAAGGCATTCCTTGCTAATATATCTTCTTTTTTGAATAGAAAGAAAAAGTCTAGAAATTCTAGAAACTTTCTAGAAGGGAAAAGCTAGACTAGAGCGACTGGAGCATAGCAGTGAAATGGGAATGAATTGATGCAAAATAGTAGATTTACATAGTACTTATTTTATTAATGGGGGCAAGCCCCCAAACCCCCATAGCTTGCTGCGCTCGAGTTTTTGAAGATATAAAAATGTAAGATTATTTCTCTTCCTCTTCAAATAGTCTGCCTCCACGACAGTGGCCCCCGGAGGACCAGCGGAGCGTCATTCAATTGATCGAGTGATAGTAATAAGAGCAAAGAGCGAATAGCAAACCTTTTATGATATTCCATCCAATATTCCATGACCTCATTAAGGTTAACACTCACTCAAAGATGGAATTCCGATACATACCGATATTCATCCTCCTGACTTCTACAATGTGATTGTAGAATCAATTCTCAAAAATGCCTATTCGTGATATAGTTTTCATATAACTTTAGATTGGATGGGATCTTCTTACCCTTGTTATCTCATTCTTGTCGGTATCCGGGTTCTATTTTTATTTTTGATTTTCGATTTTCTAATGCACTCATCATCCATCCATCCATCTGCAGCCATCACCCCGCCTAATAAAAAAGTATCAACCCCTCCCTCAAGGGAATACAAAATATGTGATGAAATCTTCCTTTCGTCCCAAGCGAAGGGCGGATTTATTTGTTTTGTTTTGTTTTCATTCACTTCATTCTGGATTCAATCCCAGATGAATGCTGTACAATAATTATCAGCCCAAATTAAATAGTAAGTTCCATCAACTTTCCACCATCAAAACAACAACCTACTTACACATCCAAAGAAAAATAAGTCCAGGCGCAAAGATGGACCCCGCAATCAAATTCGAATTAGAAAGATATGGCGATGACATCCCATTCCGAGCAAAAACAAATCATACACAATCAACATGGGCAAGAACATTTCATTCATCTCCCGAATTATTCATTCAACCAGAATCTATCGATGAAGTAGAAAAAGTGGTCAATCTCGCTCGAAAATGCAGGAGAAGAATTACAACTGTAGGATGTGGTCATTCTCCTTCAAATATCACTTGCACATCGAGTTGGCTCATTAATCTGGACAATTTCAATAAAATCTTATCTGCGGATCGGGAGACGGGAGTGGTGGTTATGCAAAGTGGTATACGATTGTATTCCGTGGGCGAACAACTTGATGCTCTGGGTTTGGCAATGCCAAATTTGGGTAGTATCAATCATCAATCGATTGCTGGCGCCATTTCAACTGGTACTCATGGAAGTACATTACGACATGGGATTCTGTCAAGTTCGATTTTGGAATTGAAGATTACTCTTTCGGATGGTAAAACGGAAACCTGTTCACCGAATGAAAATGAAGAACTCTTTCGCGCTTCTCTCATTTCTCTTGGAGCAATCGGTATCATTACAGAAATTACTTTTCAAGCAGTCCCAGCTTTCACTCTCTCATGGGAACAAACTGTTGATACCGATATCCGAATGATGAATAATTGGAACAAGACACTTTGGACACAAACCGAATTCGTTCGAGTTTGGTGGTTTCCTTATACAAGAAGAGCGGTTGTTTGGACGGCTGAAAAGACTGATTTGGCTCCTGTTCCTCCTGCAAAATCTTATTATGATGCTTGGTTAGGATATCACGTTTATCATAATCTTCTTGCTCTTGGACATTGCATTCCACGTATCCTTCCATGGGTAGAATGGTTCGTTTTTGGTATGCAATATGGTTTTACAAATGGTTCAAAAAGTTCTGCTATTCAACCATCCCGCCAAGCACTTCTCATGAATTGTCTTTACTCTCAATTCGTTAACGAATGGGCAATTCCAATTTCCAAAGGTCCAGAGGCTATCAAAAGATTAAGTTCTTGGCTCAATCATCTTACTCCAGAGGATCCAGATTACGTTGAGCATGGTATTCCAGTTTCAGCAGATGGTCTTTATGTTCATGCACCAGTTGAAGTTCGCGTCACCGAAACAAGCAATAGTACTACTCCTCGTCCACATCTTGATCCTACTTGTACAGAAGAAGCAACTCTTTACTTGAACGCAACGCTTTATCGTCCTTATGATATGGATCCGCCATGTCACGAGAGATATTATCAAGGGTTTGAATTTTTGATGCGGGAATTAGGTGGGAAACCCCATTGGGCTAAGAATTTCGAAACAACAGGATCAGATATTGAGGAAATGTATGGAGATAATCTGAAGGAATGGAGAAACATAAGGAATAATGCGGATCCGGAGGGAATGTTTGTAGGAGAATGGCATAGGAGATTTATAATGGGTCAAGGACCTAAATTGGCGCTTGAGGAAGTGGAAGTTGGGAGAAAGAAGCTTAGAAAGGGAGGTGTTTTGGTTGAGGGGATTGTTGGGGGCTTTAAGGATGAGGAGGGTAGTGAGAGTGGAGAGTCTTTTGATATGTTGAGGGCTAGTGAGATGAAGTGATGGAGGGGAAACATGGGACGGATAGTGATAGTTTGCTTGTTTGTTTGTTTTTACATATCCATGAATGAGCATGCGTGAATATTTATCATGATAATAAATGAGTTATGGTATATGCATTATATGGCGGAAGGTATGAAAGAAGGAAGAGAGTAAGAAAGAGAAGTTATTTTAGTTAGATATCAAATACATGATCTTTTTTAATTTTCTTTTTACAATATGACCTACTCATAGCAAAACGATAAACCCTGATGATGAAACAAGAAGAGAAGATAAAGATACTCATCACCCATCCCAAATGAATCCGGTATATAACTATTGTATTGTATCCATCGAGATCTATAGATACCGCTATCGAGAAATCCGAGAGATAGATATAAGGAATTATAAGGAATTATAATTACTCCGTGTGTGTATAACATAACTATGTATGTAATGGGGACCTAGGAATCTTTTTTATATCATATCTTTGCATGTATTTTTCGTAAATCTTATTGAGTCAAAAAATGTTATATTGTTCTGCTAGTTGGTTATCTTCTTAGAGATTTGTATATCTAGAGATATTTCTCTGTATGTATTAACCTCTTTAAAACCATCTATCCTATTCCTAACCCCCCTGATAACCTAATAAAAAAAGGAGCACTCCTCGCTTATTTCCCCTCCTCCTCCTCAATCACCCTCCCTCTCTCATCTCTCGCCGAATTCTCCACCACATCCACCATAAACGCTCCACCGAGTAAAATAGCCGGTTCCTCTAAACTCTTATGTTCATAACTCAGCGTTCCTACACCCCCCGCCTCAAGCAAAAATGTAGGTCCATCCATCAACGTCTTACCTACCCATCTCATCGCGAACGCTCGGAGAATATGTCCATGAGCTACGATTAATACATCACTTGGCCCCGCCTCTTTTTTACTCTTCCCAATAACTGGACCGTGGTATTTGGTTCGGATGTCGGAGATGAGAGCGTCGATTCTTTCGGTGACTTGTTCGGGGGATTCTCCGTCTGGACAGCCGTCGCGCCAGATATCCCATTCGGGGAGTCCGGCTGCTTTGCGATCGGAGCGGATTTGTGCGGAGGTTATGCCTTCGTAGGATCCGTAGTCCCATTCGCGGATGTTTTCGGTTATTTCTACTTTGGCTGATGTGCGAATTCCTAGGTGTTGGGTTAGTGAGTGGTTCTTTGCTTTTTTTTTGGAGGGAAATGCTTAGGGAAAGGTCGGATATAAATGAGGATGTAAAGGACCTGATTGTGCTCACCAGATTCAGCATGTTTTCTTTGCTCTTCCCATGGAAGCTTCTCAGCACATCCTACTTCAAGAAGTTCGAGAGTTCTCTGAGCGCGCTTTCGAGGGGATACATAACTGTGTAGTTGTCAGAACTGCAGGCTATCTTGTTTTGGGTGATGTCCCAAATCTATGAACAAAAAGGGAAATATTCGAGCGCAGCGAGCAAATGGGGGTTTGGGGGCTTGCCCCCATGAATATCAACTGTAATTAAACATTCAATGGATGTCGCTCCGCTGGCCCTCCGGAGGCCACTGCCGTGGAGGCAGACTATTTGATAAGGATAAACTTTTGGGATCCGAGGAAGAAGATGAAATATACATACATATGAGCTAAATTTCTAGGAACAATCAATCGATCATCACCAATTAATGCTCGTCCTGTTGCGCGAATTCTTTTTTCTCCATTGGCTGTGAGTGGGAGTTCGGTGGTTCCTGTATGGCGACCATTAAGAGACCATTCGGTTTCGCCGTGACGGATAACGAAGACTCTAGGGGTGGTCATCGTGTGAGCGGGATGTTGGGGATGTGTGGTGGAGGGAGTAGATGTTGGTTGCTTGTCTGTGTAGAAACCTTCTATGGAGGGATAGAGGGGGGATGATTGGGTATGATGGAGGAGTTAGTGAGAATTGAAATGAAGTAGTGATTACAGTAATTCTGTAAATCAGCAAGGTACCCTGCTTTCATAAAATCCAACGTCATTTTCTCCTAAACCCCCAAAATGACCCCTCCTTCACTCCGTAGACACAATTGGCGACAGTGCGGAAAAGACCTACGGTACTTATTTAGTTTGGGCCGCAATCCTCTAATTAATTCCAAGTGAATACCGTATTTATTCAAATATATCTTCAAAATGATCAATCATTCATTCATTTACTTTTATTGAAATCAATAATAAATGAAAAATGACCAAATCCAACCAACATGCACGCAGCTTACTACTCATCCCCAAACCAAATTATCGGTATTTCTGCCCCTCATCACCAAACCGTACACGTCTACCCACCAATGATGTCGCTTCATGCTCCGTGAGCTCCGTGGTAAAAACGCGAATGGGGGGAGTGAATTTGATTGGTGAGGAAATGGAGATGGAAATGGGAATTCGATGGAGGGAAAGGAAAAATGTTGATGTAAGATTAGATGTGAAAGTTCAAGTAAAAGGAAAAGGAAGAGAAGAAGAAAAAGAAGATGTTACACTTACTGATACTCGAGGGAGAAATGAAAAGGAATTGGAAAAGAAAGTAGAGAGAGAAAAATCAGTAGATGAAATTTGGAATGGAGTTTGGACTTGATTTGGATTTGGATACCTATCTACTCGTATTTATTTTTTGGTGTTTCTTGTCATGTCGGCTAGTCGGGAGTGAAGCGCGAAGCTTCTATCCATAACTATCCAGCCCAGAATCCTCGGTGGAGTTCAAGGCCCGAATTTATTTTCTACAGCTTCACATTCACATTCACACTCACAGGCATAAACACAACCTCAATAGCAAAACATCGCATCTTGCGACGAAATAGGAAACCCCTCACTTTTACCCTTCACCACCAATCCCACACCAAAATGTCAACACCACAACAGGCCCTCAAAATAAAAAGAATCATATGGACGGGGGCAATTGCATCGGTTACCGTTGTTGGCACAATATATGGTGCTGGGCTAAAGACACGGGGAGAACATAAACAGGTACTTGATACTCCCCATCTTTTGCATCTATCGTTCGCATTTCAATTTGGGAATAATAAAGGAAATCGAACTAACACGTTCCCAGCAAGTCCGCAAAATTCGCGAAGCAACAATTCCAGAACGAATCGCACATCTAGAAGAGCAAAGAGGGGTATTGGTTGGAAAGAGGATGGGCTTGGAGAAGAAAATTGAAGAGGCGCGCATGAGGAGAAATGGAGCGACGGTGGAAGAGAGTACAAGGGGAATGGAGAGGAAGAGGGGCGAGGCTGTGAAACCGACGATGGAGCCACAGACGCCGCGGATTACTGTGGAGGATAATTTGAGGGTTGTGGGGATAGAAGCGGAAGTTGAGGAGGGGAAGAAGGGGAGGGAAAGGAAGAGAGGGTGGTGGTGATGATGGAATATGAGAGGTCTAAAGATGCTACGATGGTAAATGAGATGAGATAAGATACGGATCAGAGAGGGGTGACAAATGCAATGTCCAAGTGCTTTAGGCGAGGTTGAGTGTCTCTGATCATGATCATCAAATCTCTCAAAGGATCGGATCGGAAAGAGGAAAAGAGATGATGAATGTCTCGCCGAACAAAAGAGACAGAGACCCCAAGTCTGACGGGAACAATTTAACAATAGGGGTACCAGAATTGAAGATCCACTCTCTCCAGAAAAAGAGGGGGAATGAACTCTTTACTGGCCCTCAGCGAATCAAAAGCTAAGAAGCTTATTATCATAGACGAAAGAATAGGGGAAAGGCCTAATGTCACTCGTCCGGAAAATGGCTGCTCGAAAGCTTTTTGATCGACCCATTACCTTTCCTAAGCCACCCACTTGAAGTCTTAAAAATCATCGAGAATTATCATGTCAATCATGAAGCGGACACAGAAAAATCTCCGTATACTCCGGGAAACTTTATTTAACAGGATATCCGGACCAGGTTCAAATCGTCGCCACATATCCAACCCGAATGGCAGGCAGGCTATAAGCTTATCGTAGCCGTCGAGTTCTAGATACTCATTGAAGAGAAACATATGTTTTACAATATACAGCCAATGGCAACGCTAGCTACAATATCATCAGAATATACACATGTCGACGTTGTACTAATTTTCATGCAAATCTGCTTTTCGATAAAACATCTCCACACACTGCAAAATGCTTATCCGTAAGTTTGTTTTCAAGTGCTTTTCTTTGGCTTTACATGTATTTGTTTTGATGGCTGGACAGCCAATATTAGTCCTTGGTACATTTCCACATGGCACATCACTCATTTGAAGTACATCTCTTAAATTTTGCATTTCCATGTATAAACCACGAGCCACGCCAGGATGAAGCTTGGTACATAAACCTACGAAGCACTGTGATACAAGGAAGCCATATGTTCATAAGTTTATGTCACATACTTTAAGGTTTTCTGTCAAATGAATAATTTTAACGTCACCGTTGAAAGTCCTTGGCCTAGTTCCCCACGATCAAACCGTCAATTTCCGAAGTAAACGAGTGCGAAAAGTTTATTCTAACTACGCGGTAAATCGACCATGCACAACCCCTCATCAAATCATCGTTCTTCTTTTCAAGTGCTGCACAGTGCATACTACATAGATTATATCTCCACATACTTTATTATCTATCTTCTTATTCTGTAAAATTCATCCGCAGAGTACGAAATCCCGCGTATCAAATCTCCCATGTGCCAGAACGTGGTGAATCAATCCTAGTTGTGTGATATTGAAACCACATGCTGAAATTAAGGATTTAGAGAATATCGTTTAGTCAAATTCCATATTTCTTCGAGCAGGAAGGTAAACCTGCCATTCTGCCAGGGACTGGTGGCTCGAACTGATAGCATTTTAGTCGTAAGATGTTAATATCGAATATTTTTGTAGTAAAGTGGACTGAGTAGGAAAAGTAAGCGGGGTGTAGAATTTACACTTTGAATAATCTTATCCGTCATTAGACTCATTTTACGCGAGGGGTTAAAAGCATAAGTTGAAGGTTTATTTTGAGTTTTATTGTTTCTTTGTATGTGACAGCATGGGTATCTTATCTTATATTGTCCCAAATTTCAACCCTTATCCTTCAAGGTATTCAAGATATTTGGCTGATTTACTGTTAGAGAATTTACCTTCAATAATTGTTTGGCGGTATGGCTATATCTGTGGGTGTAGATAATCATCCAAAGTTGGAATCACCCTCAATCATACTGATGGTTTACTTTATACTATGATCATTTTGTACATTTTTCCAAAAAATTTGGATTGTAGTATCATCCTAGAGGAATCTTATCTCAAGTCTCATAATATAATTTTTGTTCTACAATTTCCATGAAAAGACGCGAGTACAATTTTATATACTTTTTATAATTTTATATATTACATCCCTGAATATTGCTTCAACAAATCATATATTCTAGGGTACATAGTTAAAGATTTAACAATGAGACCATCTTATCAAAAGTAGTAAGAAGATACAATGGGGTACCCTGCGTAAGCTCATCCTTTGCTCAATTCTGTAAACATTCACTGAGATTAAGATCTGCAGTTCAACGGCCCTTTTTTGGAAGTTCAACTCAAGTTCTGTATTCTATATAACCCTCACCATCATCCATCAACACTCACCCATTCATCAAACCCAACGATAAACCAGTTCAGACTCTCAAAATGTTCACTACCTCAGCCTTCAAAGCTCTCTCTCTCCTCCTCCTTGTGGGATCCACTGTCGCATCACCCCTCGCATGCCCAAGCCAGGAACCCGTCTCTTGTGCCGTTTCTCCTTGTCCAACTGGTTCGTATATTTGTTCATTTTTGAATTTGGTTGCTTTTCACAACTCAATTTATCTGTACATCATACATCTACCATTCCTCATCATCTCACCCCTGAAACCATATTTGAGAGTAAATTGGCTAACTCTCACTTGTCACATAGGTCTCTGCTGTAATGATTCTTTCCTCTGCGGTACAGGCCCTGACTTTTGTATAACTGGTACTTGTGCTGGAGGTGTAGGTGGTACCTGTGCGGATGGATTATGTTGTAGCGCCAATGGATTCTGTGGAACTGGGGATGAATACTGTGAGTTTCTTTTGCTTTCTGTGTTCATATTGTAGATTGACTTGGAGCAACTGTGGTGTGGTTCCTGGTGGAGTGGAATAGCAGAATCTTGAATCATAAAAGCTAATACAAATAGGCACAACTCCCCCCGCAGCAACACCTCAAGGTGCTTGTGAAGGAGGTATCGGTGGTACATGCGCAGACGGATTATGCTGTAGCTCTCATGGATTCTGTGGAACTGGAGTAGACTACTGTGGTATGATTCTTTTTCTTTTTCAACAGGCTTTTCACATCCCATCATTCGTGTCTTTCTCTTGATAAGAGCTTAGATACAAACAATGATGATGGGAGATAAGCGAGCTTCGAATTACATGTGAAAATCTGGAGCATGGAAAAAAGCTAATTTGAATAGGTGCTAATTCTACTACCCCTGCTCAACCAGAAACAGGTGCTTGTGAAGGAGGTGTTGGTGGTACATGCGCAGAGGGCTTATGCTGTAGCGCATTCGGATTCTGCGGAACTGGCACCGACTACTGTGGTACGCATGTTATACCCTCTTCCTTCTTCCCTTCTTCCCATCTGAACCATCCAATTTCATTATCATTCATCTCTCTCTTCTCTTCTCTTCTCTTCTCTTCTCTCTGATAAGAGCTTAAAAATGAAGAATATGACGAGATATCCGAACAGACACAAGAAAAATATATATTTCCCAAAACCATAAATAACACAATTAATTACATGAGCTAATTAATATAAAATATACAGGCAGTAACGGAGCCATTGAGACAGGTAGTGCTGAGCCGACTCCTGCCCCTACTTCCTCGTGCAATGCCGCGGCAGCTCCAGTAGTAAAGGCGGTGCGTTTTGCTCAGTGTGGTGGTAATGGGTTTACTGGAAGCACGGTTTGTGAGGATCCTTATAAGTGTGTTGTTTCTAGTGAGTGGTATAGTCAGTGTATTTAGGTTGTGGGTAAATGGTTGGGTGGTTGGTTGGATGGATGTAGCTTGGGATGTGGAGAGTTTTGTGCAGTATATTTATATTTATATTCATATTTGTATTTGTACTATATCAATTAATGAGGGTTACCATGCTTCTAATTATTACTCTGTTATATTATAGGATGGGGTAGTTTGTGTGGAGAAATTTGGAAGTTAAGTCTTACAATTTCATAATCTTAGATTTCGCACCATCGGGAGTTTTCAATGGCTGAGTTGTGGTGAGGGAAGTGTGTGTTTGATTTTTCAATTTACCATTACACACCATCTTATCCCAATGACTTCTAACGATGATAAATCTCCTACTTTCATCTTTAGTCCATGCGCATGCTCACGCATGTTGAATCATTGTATTAGTACGCATCATTGCTTTGCAACCCGTTCTTTAGATGATATGGATATAAATACTGGTGATACATATTCACTGGCCAACCATCGAGGTTCTACCTACTCATCCATATTCTTAATCATTTGCTAAAATTCAGTGCTCTTCTCGCATGTTCCTCTCGGATACGCTCTCTATTGGTCTATCAGACAGATTTATACTCATCCGATTTCTAGGTTGTATGCAGCCCTTGGATGATAGCTCTCTAGCCGCTTCAATTGAAGATATGCACCTCTTTCCTTCTGTCTAGTATTCAACTTCACCATTCTGCAGGTTGTGCATCATTCCAACACGGACGAGCCTCATAATGGCTGCTTCATTTTCTCCGCATAAACAACCTAAGTGTAGAAAACTTTCTCAACCTCGATAGTATTTACTAGATTCTCCAAACTTCTTCAAATCTAGTTTTCCTAGTGTCATTTCCCACCCGACCCCGGATGAAAAGTCTGCACGAATCCTCCTACAATATTAGAATTGGTATTCAAAACGATGCGAAAAATTCGTTCGGCTATTTCCCTCGTCTGTATCCCCTCTAGACTCCATGTATCAAGTGTACTTTAGCATGTATTTCTTAGGTGCAAATCTTACGACTGCTTCTTCTTGCGCACTCATAGCCGCTACTTCCTGTAAATCAAGGATAATAGTATCTATATCATCATTAATTCTCTCCTTGGGCAAATCATCCACAAGAGTTTGTGTAATCACCGTCCCTTGAAGGGCATCCGAAGAAGAGCGTCAGATGACCGATCGCGACACGGAACGTGCAAGAAATTCCGGGCCTCTGTGAAATCTCAAAGGCGAGGAGAATGTGGCTCGAGGCGGCTGAGAGATATG
Source organism: Sclerotinia sclerotiorum 1980 UF-70 (assembly GCF_000146945.2). Classification (NCBI taxonomy): domain Eukaryota; kingdom Fungi; phylum Ascomycota; class Leotiomycetes; order Helotiales; family Sclerotiniaceae; genus Sclerotinia; species Sclerotinia sclerotiorum. Next base: position 169,635 of record NW_001820806.1, on the reverse strand, counting down.
GACGATATGGCTAATTTGCGGCAGTGCATCTTGTTCGTTGGGGAGGTGGATAAACGTACTGATTGTATGAACAGTGATGAAGATGCATACGAGCGGAAAAATGATATAAATACCTTTTGAAGTTCAAGCATGAAAGTACGTACTACTTAGATGTTTATCCCTACTTTATGATGCAATCACTTGAGCATCCTCCCTAGTGCCCTCATGGTGAGTGGGGAGATAAACATGTGCCCCTGAAATTGTGGCTTTTCATCTGGAAATGTTGGTTAATTGATATTCCGTTTGATATATTGCCATGTATTGTACATTATAGAATGACATCCCCATCTCCTTAGAAATCAGAGCTAAAAGGAAAAGAAGCGGGAAGTTATTCAGAATAAAGATGCTAAACGGAATGGGGTTTGACAATCGGATTATGCGGCCGTTTCGAACGGTGATCTGACTGTCACGTGGTAATTGTTCTGAAAGTAACCTCTTCCTTTCCATTTAGCTAACAACCCGGCGCGACAGCACTCATGGAACATATTAATTTGCAGTTTAATTTGTTTTGACGGGAACCATAATTGTTTGATAATTAGACGTAGCTCCTTGAAATGCCTTGACGCAGGATCCAGCAGCACGTGCGACCCGACGATTAAAAAAAAGGGAAGTATCAATATCCTAACACTCCATCTGTCATCGAACGAGTTTCTGCATCGCTATCATAGTCCTTTCAGTCTTTTTTATTATTTGCTGTCGACAGTTATCAGGAGTACAGCTCGTTCACTTGATTATGATTTCTTTGCCATCATTTCTGTGTCCATAAGATCGAAGTTTTCCTGACCATTGATACTCAGATCCATCCTTATTGTGCTTATTGAATCATATTTTCTGCCAAGCGGTTGGAATATCATTTAATTGAGGGACTTGATCGATAAGTTGAAGTTTAGACTTGTTGTTACTACTCACTATCAGTATTCATAGGTGCGTCTGTTGTTATTATTCATCACTATACTTTCCTAGTGATGGAAGTAGTTATTTAATACCCTTCTTTCTCGATGCCATCGACGGTAAATGAACTTATTATTGCTCATTCTCGTCAACTTTTATAACTTAGATACATATATGAATTTGACGTGAAGAAGCTTCTATACGTATGTCTTGACGTGGTTCCTCGGAACCAGCTTCCAGCGACTCTTGTAGCCCAAGCTTCTTCTCGCCGTATCAAAGCCCTTTAAAATTGTTTCGTACATATCTATTTCATCCAGAATATAGGCAACAGATTCCGGGCGGGCTGAGGTCTCTGATCAGGTTCCAGTTATACAGATACGGTTCGAAAAAAATTTGCTTCGAAATATCGGGACTGAAAGCTTCCTATGCTTGTTTGTGCTGGAAAATAGCTCTTTCTGTTTTCGCTACGATAGGCCTCGATATGTTTAATCTTGGCCCCGTGACGTATGTTCCGTCCGGTTGTTGTGTAGTAGTATGGTGTCTAGAGAGGAAGTCTTTGCAAAGTTTAAGTCTTTGCTTCTTTTAATGCACTACATGAAGCTCATCAGCTTCAGACTCTGGGAAAACCGCGCGTTTCTAGAACATGATCCTAGATCATTGATCGTCAACACTTCTGAAATAGAGGCTCAAGTCTTCCAAAACCATCAAGCCTCGAACCAGATATTTGAAGATGAATCCATGTCTTTGGAAGTCCTTATCTGAGATTGAATATAACTTATTGTAGCAAATCCCAGATATCCTCAGCTCAGGTTCATCCCATGTAATGCGGGGTAGATAAGAAAGAATACAAAATTCCCTCTAAATATTCACTTTTATAATCGCATTTATAAAAACAAAGAAACCACCTCTTTCTGTCAATTTGTTTAACGGCGCCGGACGGTTCAGACGATATATATCTCTATTTCAGCAACCAGTCTTCTCTTAATTCCCCTGGTTCCTTTTCTCATCCTCCTCCCACAGTTTGCTTTCTTCAAGTCCTAGTCCCTCAAATATTCTTTATATTGTATGAGATATTCCAGAACAATGAGCACTACACCAGACCCAAGATTTCCCGACCTTCCTGGCTTGATCTTTGGCTTTTCTCCGTCTCAACATCGAAGAAGCTCCATGAAACGCCTTCTAAGTCGCTATAACGTTCAGGTGAAGGGTAACGATAGAAAAGAAGAAACTCTTCGGAAGCTTCTCGAACTTGAAAAGTCGCTTGGTGAAAGAGAAAAAGAAGCACTGGTGAGGTGGTTCGCCGGCGAGAATTCATGTAGAGCTCTAGCAGCTCTTTTAGGTGATGCCTTGAAGGTAATTGTTCCAGTCTGGTTTGATGTCTAGCTCATATAAACGTTGTCGAAGGCTCCATTTTATCACACTTACTAACTTTTTACTGTGCTAGCCACCGATCACTCTAGAGATCACTGAAAAACCAGCAGCCAAAAAAGCAAAACTCGAACCAGAAGACGAAGTTCTGTTCGCCGCAGTTAATGAGTGTAGGATTTGCATGGAAACCCTAGCACCGGAAAAGTTCCCACAAAGACGCATAGCCAGTACATGTGCACATCATCCAGCGGTTTGCTGTCAATGTCTGACCAAACATATCAACATCCAAGTTCAAACAAAGGCATCTGATAAGATTTTGTGCCCTGAGTGCCCGGAAAAAGTTTCCGATGCGGAAATAAAGAGTTATGCATCACCAGAAGTGTTGGAAAGGCAATATACTCTGTTCATTTCTGTCATAACCATACTAACCTATAAACCTAACAGAAAGGGAAGGAGAACATTCATTATGTCTCTTCAACACCTCCCAAACTTTACCTTTTGCCTTAATCCTACCTGCGAATCAGGTCAAATACATAAAAGCGCCGATCAGCCTATGATGACATGTACTACGTGTAACTTTAAAACATGCTTCATTCACAAACTTCCATGGCACGAAGACCTTACATGCGCCGAATTCGACATTTTTAATCAAGTCCGTGTTCGTCAAGAAGCAGCTTCCGAAGCATGGATTACTCAGCATGCGAGGCTTTGTCCAAACCCAGAATGTGGAATGAGAATACAGAAGAAGACTGGTTGCGATCATTTGGTTTGTGAGTGTACGTTGTATTTTCCAAGTCCTTGCTGTACACTGGTTATCCCAACTGACTCATGATTGATTCTTAGGTGATTATTGCCTCTTCGAATTTTGCTGGTGTTGTTGTGCCGATTTCCGGGCAATTAAGAGACAAGGTAATGATGGTCATAAGGTAGACTGCCAATGGCATACGAGCAATAAGAATGGTATACCTGGACATGGAAGAAGACGTGAGCCTGCCCTAAAACAGCCTAAAGAGGCAAAGGATCCGAAGAAATCGAAGCATTCGAAGAATCCGAAACTTTCGGATGCAGACCCAGCTTCGGAAAGATTGAATATTTCGACAGGACTGAAACAATTGGATGAGCCAATTATCCCAGAGGATAGGCAGCATTCAAATGCGCCAGTTGAACCACAGAAGACAGCGAATGGGATTGAAGTAAATCGGCCAGAAGCTTCAGATGATGATAAGCATCCGCCTGAACCAGATGTTCCAGAAGGTCTAAAAGAATCAGTTGATCCACAACAACCGAGAGAGGCAGGAGGAACAACTCAACCAAATCCACTAAAGCGATCTAGAGAGGAATAAGTTATCAGGATATACTCTTCTACATAGCTTCGCGATTAGACGCAAGTGCGATCATATTTGAATGCCAGCACTTTTGCGTGGCTTCCTTTCGTTGGACTTAATCAATATTTTCGAGGCATGAGTAGAAAAGAATTCATATTATCACTATCATTACTGGTGTATGTTTTGAGGTATGAGCTACTCTGGAATGCGACAATCATTAAACAAGAACATGTCCCACAACATGTGGTGACAATGAGACCTCAATAATCCATTCCGGAGTTGAACCCACTTCTAGCTTTTTCCAAATTTTAGACTCATCGATAAAGATTGAATAGGGAATGTTCTCGGATTGCCAATTTATGCGATGAAAAAATTGTTAAGCAGGTAAAGCATTTATCCAATCTTTTTCAATCTGATACTCTGATATTCATCTATCCCAATATTCCAAGAAACAGGACAGGAGAATTTCGGCGCAACGACCGAGAAGACATAAATTTCTTTCCACAAGCAGTAATAAATGTAGAATCGGTTCCTAGATTGATCCGATTCCAGGGGCTTGGACGCAGTGATTCGCTTCGTGACAAGTCAACGTCGCACTAGTGAAAGCCGTGCGTGTTTCTACTATCTTCATGAACCTTGAACTCGAAACTTTGTCCGTCAATGTTCGAATATAGTTCATCAGGGGAAGAAAATAGTGGACTGATCTCTGGGGTTTAAAGTTTACCCTGAAGCTTAAACTAGGGGTTTTTTTTGTTGCGGCTGCAATTTTTTATTTGTTCGCCAGATCTTGTCAATTTGACCTGTGGTGATTCTACTTCGAGTGAAGCTTTTCTCGATTGATTTGTGTCAAGCTTTCAGTCAGATATCATATACTATCATGAATAAAAGGTTTAAAAGGAAATATCGTTGAATCAAAATTGTATGAAATAGTTTTCATCATATTGTATCCCGAGTCCCGATTGGATGGTATTCCCAAACACTTCACGCACAGACTAGTGGTAACCAAGTCGCGAAGTTCCTACATCACCTTATATTTTCCTTCCTGCGACCATTAGGCAAGGCAAATTTCGTGGGTGCAGTAGGTATGAAACGCGCGATCTAGCCTTAGAAGATCGCGGGTAGAAATTCCAACCGTGTACCTTATGCACATCGAAGTAGTTAGTCGTTGGTGTCAACGGCTTTAGATTCTATTCATCCTTTGTCCTTCCCCGCGATTCTGGTGATCTAGTTGATGTGATTATACCAATTTGACATATGGTATACGAGTTAATGAACTTACTATACTGTAGTCTGCAGGACAGAAAAAGAAATTAATAAGCCGACTAGATGGATCGGAACAGTGCTGGACGCATTTGTAGTTGAGTTTTTTGTCATACCGGACACTCAAGGTAAGATTCCATTATTGTCTCAGTTACTTGCGTCTTCAGTAATACTAACTGATGGAAATTCAGACCATAACTCCGGGGCGTCATGCACCTTAATCAATTCTCCCTCCTAGTCTTCGCGACAGGAACAGGACTTTGCAATGCCTCTCTTCTCCGCCGTACATCCCAACCATCTCCCATATCCGTCACCCTAACAACTATTCCAAGCCTTTCGTCATCGCCTACATCTCCAACCTCCCAACCAGAAGTTACCACGGCACCTGGAATCAAAACTGCCCTAATCGCTGGCATTCTTACCATCGGCTCAGACTGCAATGGCTTCGTCCTCTCAGCCTCAAGCGCAGTCTATTCAAGTCTCGCATCCAACGCATCCGCCCAAATAATTTCTTTCAGCACCGCTGCCGCAGCCAGTATTTCTGTAGCACAAGCTAGTGCCGCCGCCGCTGACGCGAGTGCCTCGGAAGCTATTGCCTCAGTCCAATCTTCCGCCGCCGCTGCATTGGGAAGTGCAAGTGCGGAAATAACAAGCTTAAAAGCGAGCGCCAGTTCAGAGCTCTCCGCCGTGTCGGCATCACTTATCTCGGTCAATTCACTCGCCACACATAGTGCACAAGCGGCAGCATTGGCATTAGGCGCAGCAGCCACGGAATCGGCGTGGGCGATATCTTCACAATTGGCGGATGCAAATACAGCGGTGCAGTTTTCAAAGGCAACAACAATTCCAATGACGGTTGCTGTGGTGCTTATTTTAGGAACGAGTTTTGCAAGTAGTGTTTTGAGTGTATTAATTTATCGATTTTTTTCGCGGAGAAAAATAAAGAGAGAAAGGGAGAGAGAAAATGAAATTAGGGAGACACAGAATGGGTACAAAGGTTATGGGGAAGGAATGGAGAAAAACACAGCGAGTTATGGGGGTCCAAATCCAGGCGATGCAAACAATTACCCGGCCAGTACTCCACGATCTGATCGCTCCTCAGTCTCAACCTCTTACAACCAAACAAAATACGCTTCACGGTATATGAATTCTTATCCGGAAGAAGAAACTATGAATAGAGATTATGTAGAAGGTGACTATGAGAGAGGCGATGAAGATAACTACAGCAGACATGCAATAATCGATATTGAAAAAGAAATCGCAGAAATGGATTATCAAATGAAGATGGCAGAAGCGGAATTAGAGAGAAGAGATCGGGAAAGATCTATTCGTATAAGTGAGAGTGGGTTGAGTAGGAGTAGTAAGAGCATTAGCGTATTATTTACTCCTAGGGATACACTGCAAAGAGGGGAGGAAAGAAGAGGAAGCAATGCGAGGAGTGTGATGAGTACCAGTATGGGCATTGGTGAGAAACTGATGAGTATGGTTATGCCTTCTTATCGCCAGTCGCAAGCTCCGTCCGTTTACGGATCATCAACGCCTACTTCACCTTTTTCTTCGACAAAAGATTATAGGAGAGACTCCACGAGGGAAATAGGAGATAGAGAATTAGAAGAAGGAGAAGAGATTATATTCACGCTGGATGAGAGACCTCCTTCGTTACCGAAATCAACAACAGTACCGAGAGCAACGCATGCGTATACGCACAGCGATTCAAGTATCATGACGCTTAGTCCTAGTGTTTATGATGGTGGGAGTAGCAGTGGAAAGAAGAAGAATGGAAGAATAAGAGTAGATGATTCTCCGACGATAGGAAGAGAAGATAGAGGGACGGGAGGGGGAAAGGGGCCATTTGCATTTTCGATCGGGAAGGCTTTTTGATTGAGCATCCTGTATACTAAATATACTCTGTAGTCTTTGTAAGATATCCTTTTTCGGGTTGGATGGTTTGGGGTATAAAAAGGAGGAAAGGAAAATACAATTGGAATTCTGATAGTTCTTTGAAAGACTAGTTCCTGTAGAGGTTACATAAATAATGAATAGATTTTTTGGGTAGAACGCAGATTATTGAGTGATTTATGGGAGGGATGGTGACTTAGTGCAGTTTCGGGCAAGGAGTTACTTTATGCTGTTTGACTATATTGGAAGCAAGACTTTGCAGCTGCTGAGTGAGTATCTGGACCAATGGATGACCACTCATGTTATTTGGAGTTCAAATAACTTGCGTCCAGCTTCTCGATCACTATGCAACCTTTAAAGTCTCTTCATGAAGTTCACTTCGTAGCTGCGTGCAGCTACCAATGATTGTAGTACCGGCATTCCTTCTCAGCGGCTGGTGCTTGTCCATGTTTTCATGTATACTTCGGACACACTCCCGCTGAAGAGCTTCTTGCGGCGATTTGTGCTTCGCATGATACCCACATCATATATGTGTCGCATCGCATAACTAAATTGCCCTCTTTGAGTAGCCCTAATTTCTTTCAAGCTTAATTAGCCATAACCCACGAAGATAGGTGAATGTTAAAATGCATAGTGATTCCAACCGAATTCAGGCTCCTTCGGCTCGCCAGAGTCGTCTCGCGGTCCAGGTGCGCGACACTCGCTTGGTTTGACACATAGGGAGTCTGGAATCTGTGCAGATGGAACTCTACAGCCGCTGCTAATATGAACATTTCTCAAGGTCTGCAAAGTCCCAAAATAATACGAGGTGGAGATTAAGTCCAAAAAATTGATTAGAAGTTTCTGCTCAACATGTTTTGACTTGCATACCTACATCAAGTTAAAATTTTAGAGACTACAGTTTGTGTATACCTAGTGGGTATCGTCTTGGAAGCAGGTGAAGGCTGTGGATGTTTCGAGGAGGCTGAGTCGTATTTGATACTTCTTCACAGAGTATTTACTTGATCTATTTACCAACACCACCTTGAACCATCCCAGTATCCACTCAGCCATTTTGAAGATGTACATACTGACAATTGGTGGTTTTAGCGACAACATCAAGCTAAGTTATCAGACGTGCAATTTGAGGTTACTACTGAAGTATGAATCCTGGCTTGTACTTTGTTTTCGAATTATCAATCGAATCTGCACTTACCGTTTTCTCCTAGGATAAATTTACTGCCATCTGAAAACGAGAACAGTCCAACTCAAGGCGATACGTCCTGCGCTTTCAGATAATATACTGATATTTAGCTGAAAACCATGAAAGTTTGTCCTCAGTGAAGGCATTTGATCGAATGTTGAGATGAGGGGTTCCAAAATCCTACGAGTCTGTCCCAGTTATCTTTAGGTATAACCATTCCCACCTCCATCGTCAAACACATTGATAGTCTCTAGCCTGAGTACATTCAATATCGTTCAGACTAAAAACACAACAGCCTGCAGCATATGAAGAGGTTGTTAAAGAGCTTGTTTTGTTCTTTGTTTTGGCTGGCGACTTTTATGCCGTATGTGCTGGATTTGAGGTTGCAAATACACCCTAATAGAATCTATCACTTGACAATTAATCACCATAAAAAATACGAAGAGTACATGATACACTATAGAGAGCATGCTGCAAGGATGTATGCCAAGATTCTCATTTTCCCGGCAGCTTTTGACTTGAGGAGTTGTTATATAAGCTTTGATAATCGGGAAGCTTGACGGGGTAAAAGGGAAACGAAGTGCACCTAAGACTGGGTTTCAAAACCAGATGAAAAATTGCCTTTTTGTGCAACAAGTGCGAGAGCGGTTTGCTTAGAATACTAAGTTTTAGCTAGTGTACGTGAAAAAATGAGTTGGTTGGCAAGACAGGAGGAGCGAGGAGGTAAGTCAAATCCTACATTCACTCTATTCTTCTTCTCCGAAGTATAGTCACTCCAACGACTAGAAATTCATCAACAACGAGCAAAACCATATGTCAATACTGTTAATCGCAAAATTAATAGGCTACAACAGCGAACGTTCTTACTACAACACCTATAGTATATTAGCGCAAACTGAAAACAATCTTAGATTTTTCGGACACTTCCTCGACCTTGATCAATCTAATAGAAAGGCGGAGTTGGCGATGAACTGTAGTTTTTGTATCGAAAACTTTTCAGTTCAATGCCATTCTTAAGCTGACTTGCTTCCCTGGATGAACTATATATCAAACAACTTTGACTGGGGCATCACAATCAGCCGCGCGAAAACAGATTCACTATGGTATCAGAATACTGGAGACATAGTGCCTGAGCAGTAAGCTGCTCTGCGTAAAGTTCTCTCCAACCCACAAAGTTGGTTTATGGAACAGTATAAAGTTAGTGTTTGGACCAGTATAAAAACTCCGTGCCCTCGGATCAAACCGATAGAAAGCTGATGGAGACCGGGAACTCCAGGTGGTGAGAAGGGCTCAATTTCTCTCGTCATTTTAATCTACGTATAAGAAATGCTGGGGAATATTACTCTAATAGAGGACGGTAGACAGCTCTGCTGAAATAGGTCGGTCGCAACGAGGAGCATTGTCGATCCATCATTCACATTGCCATTGAATGATTACATTCTTGGGAAGAGTGCAAAAAGTCCGCTACCATTTTCTGAACTTGCTATCAGATGGACGTCACTTGAGTTCCGTAACATGCCATTCCTGCTTTCGAAAGGCGCAACTCGAAGGACAAAGCAGAATTATACTACCAAAACTTTGGAGTCTGTGAGCAGACATACTCAGGCTGCTACGAAGTAGTTGAGGGTGGTTATTTCAATCTGTTTGCAAGAGTCATGTCTTAAATACTGAGAAATACAAAAATGTACCCAGTCTCTGGATGTGTTGAACCCAAAACCACGGCAAGCGGTAGTGAAATCCCGGAACAGGAAAGTCATACCCCGCAGACCATAAGCTAGCCTGCTCCGATAATGGATGAAGCCCGATCCAAATAAGGTGAGGTTGACTTTACAAATTTCTTAGTTTCCCCCATCGCAGTGGTTGATGAGAGGGATAAATCTTTATCCGACCCCGCTTTTTATTACCCGCGATCAACCTCCTTACAATTCCTTTACCAAAACATCCAAATTTCAAGCATATGAGATACAAGTCATTACAGATGGCAAAGTAATTGGAACGTCAAAATGGATGAAGACAATTCCGTCAAAAGGCAATAGGTGAAGTAAGTTTCTATTTTTTCTCTACAACATCCCATTTCACTTCATACGCACCAACATCAAACAAAAAACCACCTCAAAACCACAAATTAAAACCTTCACCTCAAAATCATCACAATGCCCATCAAAAAGATTCTCCTCCTCAACGGACCCAACCTCAACCTCCTCGGAACGCGTGAACCCCACATCTACGGCTATGACACCCTCGCCTCTATCGAATCATCTCTCAGCACCTACCTCTCCTCACTTACTCCCTCCGTCGAGCTTCTAACCTTCCAAAGTAACTGGGAAGGTGCACTCATTGATCGGATTCATGAAGCCCGTACTGATGGAACGGATGCTATTGTGATAAATCCCGCTGCTTTCACACATTATAGTGTTGCGCTGAGAGATGCTTTGACTGGTGTTGATATTCCGTTTGTGGAAGTGCATATAAGTAATGTGCATAAGAGGGAGGAATTTCGTCATAAGAGTTTTTTGAGTGACAAGGCGGAGGCGGTTATTTGTGGGTTGGGTGTTTTTGGATATAGGGCGGCTGTGGAGTGGTGTGTTGGGTATTTGAAGGAGAGACCGAAGTTGTAAGGGAAAGGGGAGATTAGACTAGGATGTGGAAAATGATATAGGATGTATATGTAGATGGGGAAGCTTTAAATGAATAGATGCATAGGCTGTGTGATTCATTAAATAGGAACTACTCAATCCAACTCCGAGTGGTAGTTGTTGCTGATACCTTTTCCTGTTTGGGCTTTCTATGTTTCAACCCAGTATAAAATACGAGTTTTCAAGCCTCACTTATCTATAAATAAATATTTGCAATGGACCAGTGCATACTGGAAGCAAGAAACTTGTTCCGAAAAAGGCATCCAGGGACATGTATCGATTTATCAAGGACCAAGCCTCAAATTTTTTCAGTGTTTCTATTCCATATATACCATTTTCATTGTCAACTACGACCACATTGCCATGTATTTTTACTGAATTAGTGCAAGTTTTAAAGCAACAACAAGAGCCATAGGACAAATTACAAACCGAGTGGATAAGCTCAACCTAGACTTAGTACTCGGAGTATTATAATCTTGCTCACATTAGTCTATCCCCGAAATTACACTGTGGACCAATAGGCATAGCTGCCATCATGATAGTGTATTACGTGAGTCCCCCGCAGTTAGGTTGTTGATGTCCCAAGTATGGTTTAGGGAGTCCAAGACTTGATCTTAATTATTTCCGCTGCGGTACTGCTGCATCAGTTCTTATATTATCCAGTTGAATTGAAAGCGTCGAAACCATTTCTATAATATGTCAAAAAACATGCTATCTGAGGTCTTTATTCCTCGAGGGGTTGTGATTTAAGGTGAGGCCCAACAGATTATCTAAATAAAGGCTAAATGTGATTCGATTCTTGGGCTAGTTCACCATTATCGAGAAATTTTCTTTCTATTTATAACAATGAAAATACACTATCGAGAACAACATCATACGAAATTAAACACATTTCCGAATATCGAATCATGATCACTGCGTGAAACGAAACAATCTTTCCATCATAATCCCATTCTCAAAAGAACGATCACAAGCCTTGTGAACCGGGGGTTAAAATCAACATTCGGCATCTTCTTTTGCACTTGCCTCAAAGTCAAGTACTCGATCCTTTTATAACACCGGGGCAAGAAAGCGAGAATACTATGGTCTGACTATAATCTAAAGTCCAAGTTCGGACTAGCTGTTATTTGTCAAGTATTGCATGTCATGAATTCTTCGAGGAGTATAAAGGTCCTTACATGTTGATATGTTTTAACACTAAGTATGTTTGGTTCCAAAGAACCTTCATGCGCATGGAAATAACCAGCGTCGCGGTTTTTTACTCGTCAGGATTGAAGAGCTTCAAGTCTATGCAATGAGATAGACAGATCTTCATCGAAATTCTCGCATAAATCTTCTTGTTGTCAATGATAACAAGATCTGGTAAGTGACAACTATAAGACTAGTTAGGAATAAGTACTTGTTCTTGGAGTGTGTTTGTGGTAGGCTAGAGATAGGCTTATGATTGTGAGCAGAAGTTCCTAGGATTCGGAAATCAGGCTAGTATGAAAGAGTTTAGTGAAGGACAAACCTCGTCCTTGATCTCTATTTAAATGCGCTGTACTCAAGCCATATTCATTCAAGGGACTACGCTTCCTGCTTTTTTGTCATCTTAGCGACAGCATCTTTGCCTCATTCGCTCAGATGGGGCGCGAATATGATATTGTGTGAGTGAATCGGCCATGTCTGTTTTCCTAACCCTGGGTAGTGAGGATATACAAACATGTAATTTAGCGAATGAGTGATGCAGCCTACAGGAAGAAAGTCGCGTCTCCTGAATGGATAGAGATCAAGATCTTAATGCTACCGTCTACCGTGAAAGCTGCGGAGAATCCCACTTCGGCTGATAAAACTCAGTCCACCTCTGTCCAATCTGTCATAAGCAAACTAATATGTCTGTATAGATGTATAAGTATTCTCATTTTATTCTAACAATTATCATACCCATGTTAAACAATCAATGAAAAACACCCATAATCGGAAGCGACGGCAAAAGAAGACTCAACCACAACAACAAGAATCAGGACACCAAGAAGGAACGATTTTTGAAAAATGAGTAGGTCTCACCAAGAGATACAGTCATACCAGAAGTAAAGCTACCCGCCAGGAACATCCAATTCTTTCGGAGCTGGATATTCGCTTGATATATGATATTGTATATTTCGTTGCACTGCCCGGTGTTTTTTTGATAGCCATTAGCTGTCTAGCAGTAGCTATGCACCAACGACTGTTTTTCTCCATATTGAAGTATATAAACAACTAAATCTGCGGACCTATTGATCCATCCATACAGTAAGTGACGAAAAAGGCACAAACTTGAGGGAGGTCCGTCAAAAATTACTCCATAACCGCCATAGATTCAAGCCCATCTTCCTCTACGAAATATCGAAGTGAGAGCTCAGAATTATCTCAAATGTCATATTCCGTCATGCTCATACTGCCATTCTTTATTTCGGTTATTATTCCGCAATTAATAATGTACGAATGTACTAAAATGACAGTCAAATTCACCTTGATAAGTTGCAAAATTCAACTGAATACATCCAAGTAACTCTAGAATTATCGTCAAAAAGAATGAATGGAGGATGAGTGGATGACTGAATATGGCGCAAACAATTACTTCCAGTCCTTCATCCCCCTCTTTTTGATTACTCACAGGCATGATATCGTCACTACACTCATACCATGTTTTTATACTCGACTTCAAACCTCCTGTCTTCCTTCGAGCCAATTTACTTACACTAGAAAAAAGCCCCCGCAAAATGATCTACGTATACAACTAGCTGGGCCATTACGCATCACTTCATTCTAACTTCCTTCCCAAATATCTCTCGAAATATAAATAAGTAAATCTACAGATTTGACAATTCACAATGATTAATTAAACTCTGCCGCTTATACCCCTGCATTGGAAAATCAAAGAATCATGGTGTTATGAAATAGGTTATTAACCTCATTCTTAATTCTTCAGACCCTTCACTTGAATATATAATAGTCCTTTTTATCTCCTTTCCATAAGATATCCCTCAATTGTCTCACTAACTCCCTAAGTCTAGTACCCTACTTTCCGGCCACCCCCTAATTCCGACCACCTTTTACACCAAAAATCATGGGTTTTAACTATTAATAACTTTACAATTAATCCACAAAATTTGATGAAATTTGCATTATAAATTTATTATATAGATATTAGTAAATTCTAAAAATTTCAGATTTTTCGCGATTTTATTGATTGAGAAGTTGAAAGTTGAAATTACAATTTTCAATTTGTATAAGATTGTTACGACGGGCTACACAACTACCAAGACACGTGATCACAAATGATCAATAGTGATCATTAAGGATCACTAAGGATCACGGTATAGGTGATCACTGATGATCATTAAGGATCACTAAGGATCACGGTATAGGTGATCACTGGTGATCATTAAGGATCACTAAGGATCACGATATAGATGATCACTAATGATCATGAAGGATCACTAGTAATCATGAAAGCATGAAGGACTATATAATCAAGATGGATTTCCTTTGTATAGAGCTTCGTGCTCAAGATCAATCATTTAGTATATCCTACTATTAGTTACGAATTGCATATCATTATTGTCATTACTTAAGTCCCTGCTTGACGCCTAGTTATAAACCACCTCGAGAGTCTAGAGCACTTCCACGTGATCTAGACGGCAAACCTCGTAACAAAGATTTATATACAAATTTGAAAATCTTAAAAACCTTCAATAACTTTTCAACAAAAATTACTAAAAATAAATTATAAATCTTTTAAAAATGTATATAATATAATTAATTATTTAGATTAATTTATTTTGAAAAATAATCAGTAATTATTTTCTAAGACAAATTGATTTATTGTTACGACGGCTATCTTCTACGCCGCGTCACATGACTAAACCAAGGTAACGTGATTAAGTCACGTTATGGACCGCTGCGCGGTCCTGACTAGCCATAGGCATGAAGGTCTATATAATCAAGATGGATTCCCTTTGTATAGAGCTTCGTGCTCAAGATCAATCATTTAGTATACTCTACTATTAGTTACGAATTGCATTATTGTCATTACTTTAAGTCCCTGCTTGACGCCTAGTTATAAACCACCTCGAGAGCCTAGAGCACTTTCACGTGATCTAGACGGCAAACCTCGTAACAGAAAAGTGACCGGAATTAGAGGTGGTCGGAAAGTAAGATATTAGATTTATCCTACCATCATTATTATAATTATCATTATCACCGAAAACTTATATCACATCAAAAACCTCCAAAAATAAAAACAAAAATAAATATCAATTTTGATTTTATTAATATATCATAATCGATTTTCTGACTATATTAGAAACTAAAAAATTTCCCATCATCCTGACTGTCACACTCAAGAATACTGGGTAAAGTATCTTGTATTAGAAAATACTAAGCTAAGGAGAAAAGAAGAAGGAAAACAAGAGTAGAGAGTTTTCCTATGATTAAATACAAACGGGGCATGCCACGTGACCCGGAGGTGTGAGGCGTCACACTGACTATAACGGAAATAAAAGCAAAAATCACAGTATTATTTGAATCAATAATAGACTTTTATAACAATACAAAAGCCCCGAATGGATGGATCGATAAATGAATAGATGTATTTCTGAGCTTTATTAGATCAGGAAATATAACAAGGTATCTCTTGTTACGAGGTTTGCCGTCTAGATCACGTGGAAGTGCTCTAGGCTCTCGAAGTAGGTTTATAACTAGGCGTCAAGCAGGGACTTGAAGTAATGACAATAATGATATGCAATTCGTAACTAATAGTAGAGTATACTAAATGATTGATCTTGAGCACGAAGCTCTATACAAAAGAAATCCATCTTGATTATATAGTCCTTCGTGCCTATGGTTAACTAGGAATCGTCGTTCCTGGGAACGAGCGTTCCTGGTTGTTCCTAGGAACGTTCGTTCCTCACCGTTCCATCACATGTTTTATGGTCATGTGACATACTAATCGTTTTGGACGTAACATCTCTATATTGAATTTTAAAACTCGTGTCCTGACCGGATCGATATTTATCAGAAATTTATACATGGTTAAATGTTCAAGTAAGTGGTAATTAGTTAGCCTTTTTTACTCCTAGAAGAGGTAAAGGTAAATTTATACTAGTTCATATATAAATACCTCGGAAAATGTAAGGGTAAGTGATGGAAAAAATCTATAAGAGATCGACCATGTGGACACAGTAGGTGCCTCTTGGTTTGTAGAGATAATTAATCTTAAGTACTGATCCAGCTCGTGTGTTTAAATTCTACCTTGGACTTTGTCACAGGAATTCTAGTTGAGGAACAAGATGAGAGTAAGATACACTGTTACTATTCCTGATATGGCTGTAGGATTAGATTCATTTTTAATATTAATTATATTGAGATATAATTAGTGGTGGAAACATCTGAATAATAACAAAAATCAAACATATTGATATTAAATTCCCAAAAGACGATACAAAATATAATCCGAATACTCATCGAATACCGATTGAATCTCGAAACTTTATAATTTTATATTCACCTTGCTCGTTTCTACCCCTCTATCTTTCTTTGAGAGGGAAAATCCCCCCTCACCATCTATACCTTCATATTGTTGCGCAATCGTGAAAGTTGTTCGTTATATATGATTTTTCAATATTCGAGTTTTAAGATACTTTTATATGTTCATGTTTATGTGTGTTCACTTTGAATGTTAGGGAGTGAATGATGGAGGGATTGTTGTAGGTGAATAATTGAATGGATTCCTTTACGAAGATAATGTGAATGTTAATATTGACCATCCTTAAGTAGGATGATGAGATCACTCATTCCTTATACCTGATACATCATACGATATCAGGAAATATATCCCAGCGGACTATAAAAGTACCCCATAATTAGTCTAAGATCAATCCTCAATCTTCAAGTCAAAAATCTACATTCTAATTCCTTTAAAGAATAATAAAGATAATTAAGGATTTCAATATCATATTGTTGAGTTAATTAAAGATAAGAATTAACAGCTTCGTTTTTGACACAGTAATTAAACCATCATTAAATTTCATAATTGAATGCAAATATTAAATAATTAGTATAAAAGAGACAAGTGATGATGATTATCATCAATGAAGATCTGCCGAAACTGTAAGACTCTTTGCATACTTTCTTTTTTAATATAATACATCTTAAATTATATCTGCTGATAGATAAAGTAGTGAAGTAAATTATTCAAAATTTTAGTCCTACAATATAAATAAGAGAATCTATCTTCTATACCACATTCTCATACTCTTAAATTCTCGCACTCATTTTTACATACTTCCCGAGGTCCTTTTGAACTTCTCTGTGTTTGTATGTGTGTATTTAGCGTTGTTTAGGGCATATATAATTGATTGTAAGTTCAATTTTGGCTTCAAAAAGGAGAAGAAAAGGATACGATGGTGTTTGGATAGGATATCTAGAATATTATCTATATTGAGCTTTGAGGGAAGGATTTATAATATCATTATTATCCATCTCCTATCTCACAGTCGAACTCATTAAAGCATCAATCCCTCAAGACCACCTATTAACCCGTCACATACTCAAAATCCGACAACAGTAAAACAGGAACCACGCCACCACATCACAAAACCAAACCTAAATCCTCTATTCTAACTTCTCAAATTCTAATTAATAGAAATATACTCTATCGCAAAGACAAGATAGAGTTAATGAACTTAACAAACAAGACAACGAAGATATAGTTGTCAATCCTGGGTAATGCCATTAGATATGCATATTTTTCTTATTCTTCGCACTTCTCCATACAGAGGTTCTTCTATACTTCTCTTTTGAATTTTGGGAGAGATAGGACGTTGAGCTTACTAAGTTACTCTAAGTTACTTTACCGCGGTAACCGATTGATTGATCTGTGATGGTATGGTATGAGATGGAATGGGATTCAAAGGTAGGTAAATATTTAAGGGAGTTAACAAGACGGGTTTCTATTTGCCAATTTCGAAATCTAAAACAGCCAAATAGCACACATGGAAATTTGAAGATGTAGATAGGTAATTACTAGGAGGTTTTAGAGTTGAAGGTTTGGATGATGTGTTTTGATTATATATTTGGATATGATAAGAATACATGTTTGGAATAACGGAATTGAGCGTGTCGTTGTAAGATTATACAGGTGACAGTCATACAGCAAAAACTTTTTTGTTGTCAGTATAAACATGATAAGAATTGATGAATGAGGAAAGACGAAATCAAACGTGTCGTTACAATCTTATACAGCTGACAATCAAACAGCGAAAACTTTTCCGTTGTTATTATGCTAGAAGGATCGCTATATATAAAATCTTCTTCCAATTCAAGTAATAGAAAAAAAAGAAAAGATATAGCAGCGGATATAGATATAATCCGATAACAAAACCAAACATTCTCATTAAATAAGATAACTGCAAACTTCCCAGCTCAACTTTTTACTCCGTAGACATTTGGAGATAAAGTAACCTAAAAGTGCACCAGTATACCAGTACCAGTATAAAGTTATTGGTGTATCTAGCATCTAGCATCTAGCTTACAACTTTCATCATAATTAGAATCTTCATCTATCTCACAATACCTACTCCATACCTATCTATGTAAAGAGTAAATGTACAGATATCAAATTCTACGACCCCATCAAAATACGCATTTATATTCATTCGTCAAGTTTCTCAATTGCAATTTAGTGGTTTATGAGGGGTAGGTATGTACCATGCCATGGTCCATAGTATGTACCTACCGGTATACCGTATACGAGAGAATGTGCGGGGCGATTCATCCTTGTGTATTCCGTAGAGTTCTAGATTGGAATCTTATTTGCATGTGGTGTGGCAGGAAGAATTGCGGTGGAATATTTGCCAGACTCAAGTTTGGTATAATGATAGGGTTGGGTATACACAGTACTTGTAGTTCTTTTCGAATTATATAGTAAATGGTATTATAGGTTTTGATGGATTTTTTTGAAGAATATCAGTTCTTAAGGTATTCCAGATCTCGGTGTTGTATGGAGATTGAAAGATGCAGATTCATAAATATCAGTCTTTACTTGGGTTGAAATGATTCCTCAAACGAATTCAAACTTCATGTGGATCTACTTCATCTTCTTGCTGGTAAAGTAGAATGTTGCGTCGGATAAAGTCAACGAAGGCAGGATGCTGACTTAGCCTCCAGTCAAAAAATCAGTAACCGAGGATAAGTGAGGGAAAATAAATAGGAGGTGAGGGTATTTATTCATCTGCATGAAGGAGGAATGGATGATAGATGGTAGAGATATTGCGTATGTTACATGCGGCATTATTTTGGGGTTGGGGGAGGGGCGGTAAAATCCCGGGGTAGATTTGAACAGCATGTTGATTTCAATTGGATATATTCGATATTTGTGATGTTATCTCTATTTGTTTCTTCCCGCTGTCCGATTTGATGTTGATGATGTTGATGATGATGTTGATTCAAAAATATGAATATCTCAATCTAGCTACTTAGATGTAAGATTACTGTAGTAGAGTAGCATTCCTAGGATGATAAGCGAAACGGGATAGTTTTCGGGAAAACGGGATGAGAGTGAAAGAGAATGATGATAAATCTTATTGAGAAGATAAACCAAAATTGAAGCAAAGGTTAGTTTATTACAATACACCGCACTCGGTCGGAATAACAATTCCATTTATTTATTTATTTATTTATTTATTTATTTATTATTCCGCATCTAACGAATAACTGTACTTACCTAGGCCTCACATTTCACATCTCACAACTCACCATAACCCCACAACCTCCACCATCTTGCAGTACCTACATCTTGCAGAAATCACCCACAAGACTCCATCAAAGGATCCAGATTGCAGGTAAAATCCAACAAAACCACACGGAAAAGGACTTCGGAGTTTGAAATTACCTCTTTCCACCAGTTGTTTTCAGCTGCATGAAGTTTGACTCCTTCCCAAAAGAGATAAGAGAGACGGGCTACTTCATTTACTAAGACGGAAAATGACGAAAGCGAAATGCAATTTCATGATAAGAATGTAACTTTACAATTCAAATCAAACAACCAACATGGAATTTGGAAGGAATTGAACGAATTGAATGAACGAATTGAAGGGTTGAATTGATTAGAGGATGTATAATCTATATGTAGGTAGGTAGGTAAGTAGATAAATTATGATATCCACTTACAAGTAAGTAAATAAGTATGTATGTAAAGAAGTAATAAGTATCTGAATCTTGAATCTAGAATCATGATACATCCATCCAAACATATATACATCCATCCATACAATACAATACACTCAATGTATCATAAAACCCCCTTCTACTCCTTTTAAATATATTAATAATTTAACCATTTGACCATTTGACATCTTTATTACATTACCATCTCATAACTAATTAAACAAACCCCATCCAATCCATTGAATCAATTCGCCAGTCCAGGTCCAGTAGTAACACAGTTAATAAAGAAAAAGGGAAAAAAAGGGTTCACCAAAAATGGCACTTCATACTACTACTGTTACTACCACGATTAATCACCCTCATCATAATAATAATAACCTTACTCACCAAGCCCGAGCTTTAGAACCACGGCGTCATTTCAGCCTCGGGTTTCTGCTTGCCAAAGATTCCATTCTGATAAATAGTTATCATCAGCCTCCGAGGAGAAGACATCGCTTGTTACCTTTGAATTTGGTGCGACTTCCTATCTTGGAAGAATTGGATTCGATGAGTATGAATGTTTTGGGTGAGTTTTTTTTGAGTTTGGGGTTTTGGAGTTTGGGGTTTTGCGCTTTGGGGATGGATGGTTATTAGGGCGTTTGTATGCTTCTCATGATTAAAGGATATTTACTAATATGTTTGGAATTCCCCGTTTAGTATCGAAGGCTAGAAAGGTATGATTTATTTATTTTGGATTTGATTAGAAATATGACAGATAGATGGATGAGGATTGAATATATGCGATTGAAAACTTGCAGATATAAAATCAATTGAGGGATGAATAGAAGATTTACATACAAATACTAATCATATCTCTAGCCAAAATTCGATTTAGTACTCAAAGTAAGTTCCCCTTTACCCCTTTATACTGGCGCATTCGCATCACATTCACATCCTTCCCTCTGCGCACAATCTAACAAACACCCCTAGTTAATAGATCTCAACAATGTCCCCCTAACCAGCGGAACCGCCTACATAAAATGGACACTCCCCAACACCACCGCAGCCGAACACTCCGGACAAACCTCCCGATCCCCTATAAAAGAACACAAAGTATCCTGGGACTACACACGTACAATACCCATCCGACTCACCATCGACAAGAATAACCATCTCTCCGAATGTCTCGTGCACTTCGAAGTAATCCAAGATTACAACGTGGGAAATTCCGCCAAAGGGGAACGAGTTACTCTCGGACATATCACGTTGAATTTGGCAGAATATGTAGATGAGAGTGAAGTTGAGGGGGAAGATGGAGTTGTTAGGAGATATTTAATGCAAGACAGTAAGATTAATAGTACGGCGAAGATAGGGATTGCGATGAGACAGATAGAGGGGGAGAGGAATTTTGTAGCGCCTCCGTTGAAGAGTGCGCCTGTTTTTGGGGGGATAGCGGGGATTATGAAGGGGGAAAATGGGGATGGTGATGATGTTGGGAGTGAGTTTGTGTTTTTTTCTTTCTATTATTCTATCGAATCCTACCTATACCTACCCGTCCTCCATTTCAACGATTTGCGGTTTAGGAGAACCCAGAAAATTAACACATCAAAAGATATGCCACAACTCCAAAAATCCTCCGACAAATCCGATCTCCACGATATGTACCGACGAGCACTCGCGGCGTCATGGACCGCCTCCCCAGCCGAAATGCTAGCCGATGAATGCGTCGAAGATATATTCGCCGGCGGCGACGGTTGGAAACACGATGCATCTGAAACTCAAACCTCGGATTATACTTATCATCGAGATACACCACGGATTGTTCAAGATGAATTAAGTGCTAGTGGAGGCAGCGGCGAGGATTTAAGAAGACATAGGAGAATTCCTAGTGATGCGAGTCAGAGATCTAATATTACGGCTACGAGTTCGAGTGGGAAGGGTGGGGGTATAAATATAAATATGAATGTGAATGGGAGTGGAAATGGAAACGGAAGCGGAAATACAGCAAAAAGCCATCGCTACAAAAAAAGCACCGACACAACCCGCAGCGCTATATCCTCTTCCTCCCGCAGCGGAGTCTACTCCAGCGGTGAACGTAGCGTAAGTGGCCAATCAAATTTGAGTTCCAATTCCCATTCACATTCTCATATGGCAGAGAGAGAGAGAGAAAGAGAAAGAGAAGAAGAAATATCAAGAATGGTGAATAGTGAGAGAGGAAGAACAGGAGGAAGAAGAGGTTTAGGTCATATTCCTGGACATTCATTTTCGTTTGCTAGACCAAGGGAAGTGGATGAATTTGATATGAGGGAGGATTTGGTGGCTTGGAAGTTGCCGGGGGAGGTTTCTTAGGGTTTTTGAGGGGGTTGAAGAGCTTGAGGTGTCTTTTTCTTTTTTTTTATAAAAAAAATCTGGGAACTGGGTGTGTGGGAGTATGGGCTGAAAAGTTAGGTTGGCTTGGGTTGGGTTGGCTTGGATGGGATTGGTTGTGGTATGGATGGAGGGAGGGTGTTTATATAATATATAGATAGATGGTAGATGGCATAGGACGGGCTGGTTTAGGCTGGGTGTACATTCTTATTTATGTATAGGTACTGTGCAGCAAAGGGCTTCTATACGGAGTCTATGGAGTTCACGGCATTCTTTTCTTTGTCCAAAAAAAAGAAGAGAAAAAGCTAGGAGCATTGGACTATTGCTTGGGAGTATAAAATAGTATAGCATAGCATAGCTAAGGGGCTACTCGAGTAGGAGCTGGGAGTTTGTTAACTTGTTACTTATTACTTACCTACCAGAAGGAAAAGCAAGCTAGATTTGTTTTTACTTCTATTTCTACACCTACTTCTACTTCTGTTTGAGTATTATAATTTTTTTAATTTCTTTTAAATTACTATACGTATAATCAGGGTTATTTTTTTAGTGTTTCTTATATGTATATATAAGTAAGTACCACTGCTAAATAGGTATAAATACATTGGTTATCAAGGAGGGATATTCAATGTAAACTGCCGAACCCTGCTGTGTCAGTCTTGTGCCAGCATGTCCTCTAGCATATCGAAGACAGTCAGTAGTTAGCGAGAGATGCGATTTTGGCTTCTGGGTGTCATGTTGGAGTTTTTG